>NC_141052.1:35850378-35885378 GCF_041138505.1 Cibotium barometz
GAGAGAGAGAGAGAGAGAGAGAGAGAGAGAGAGAGAGAGAGAGAGAGAGTTTCCACATGCCTCCTCATTACATTTGCATACATATTAGGATGTGAATCGCCATATACATTTTCATTCACGTGAGGAGGGATCAATTGTAGATATGATTTTGTAGCTGTTTTCCAATTTGATTACTTGGCAATCGTATGCTCAACCTTGTAACCATTCATAGATTTGCTTACAACCACCTTGAGACCTCTCAACATTGCTTGCATTGAAGGACTGATTTTCAAAATTAGCTATATGAAAACAAAAACAAAAATATATTACTCAAGCTTGAACCGACCTGCCACCACCCCCTCCTCCTCCCCCACCCTTCTCCGCCTTTACACCATAAGGTGTGCAATAATAAAGAGAGAAAACTTCTCATAAACTTTTTTATGTTTTTGGACTAACCAAAACATCCACAAATGTGGAAAGAGGCTTTGAAAGGTCCATCAAATGCATAAGTATATAGTCGTAAATGACCCATGGCTCAGCTCTCTTTTTGAAAGTTCCCTTCCCTCCCTTGAACATGCCATGTGTGATTCTTCCTCTCACAAAGCTTCCACGTGGAAGGCATGGGAATAGTGAAAATGAAGAATAGATATAAATATATGTGTGAGGAGATGTGTACGAATGGACACTTGAGCATGTTGTGAGGATAGGGGAAACGTTGTGCACCACACTTTTTGTAATGGGGGCCTAGCCTCTAGGTGGGGTGTTGGCATCTTGCAATCTGTATGTGTGATGGGGGGGGGCAGATATGGATGAGGATTCATCCATGGTCCATGCATGGCCCATGGTACATATATGGAGCATGGACCATGGATGAGGATGTACCTAAACACATAAGAGAGTGTGAGTACTACTGTAGGCATGTTGACTCCTAGAGAGAGAAAGGGGAGAGAGAGAGGGGGGCGCCGTTCCGTTCCAAGTAGCCCTGACGCCCTGTGTTGGAAACGAATGAATGCAATGCACGGGTTCTTGGGAAAGCGCATGGCATATATATACCCCTACCAAGGAATCAACAAACCCACTGTGAAGAAACGGAAGTCCGTGCCGCTGTGCAAGCTACCTTTCCCTTCAATAAAATACCAATTTTCCTGCACTCTCTCTCCTGGTTTGCTTGCGTGCTATAATGATGGGGCTGTCGCTTCCGGCTTTCCCTCCTGCTGCTGCAGCCTGCGGGTGAGTGCGCCCCTGTGCCTGGATAAAAGGCGGAGCCCCGGGTGCGCGCATGCGCCGAGGGTCATACGTGGATGGCAGCACGGCCATTCTCGCCGTCTGATGTGACGGAGGGGGCAAGTAAAGTGCGTGATAACATGACCGTAAGAACTACGGACAGGTCCGGCTGCTGGTGGTCAGGCTTTTTTTTTAAGTGCTCGTTAGCTGGGACCGGGAAACGGCGGTGGTGGACCGGCGGTCGGTCGGTCGGCGCTTTCTTGGGACCGCGCCTCGGGAAAGCTCGGGGGTGGGGATTCTCGAGGCGGGCAACGGGATGACCGGCGGAGATTAGGAGGTGGACCGTGGCGGCTTTTTTAAACCGGCGGGCAGGGGGGAGGACAGCGATGTAAGGGATGCAGGCTGGTACCGGGAGACCGGGGCAACGGGTTGTTAGACATGGACTAGCCGGAGAGCGCGGATGCGACGGGCGGCGCCCAAGACAGGGTGGGGGCCCAGTGAGGACGCAGGCGTGGGCGGGTGGCCATTTTATCTAAAAAGGTGGTAGCAGCGGGTCGTCTGTGGCTGCGGCCCCTACTGCTACGCCTTTGGGACCGGGTCTGTTCTCCATCTTCTTCAAATTCCCGTCTTCACACCGCTCACGTTCACCTGTCTCGTTTTTCAATTAAGGTGAAGCTCTCACCTTTGTGTGTATTTGGCCCCCTGCCCCCCCCCCCCCCCTCGCCCCTCTCTCTCTCTGTCTCGCTCTCTTGTAAGCCCCAGCTTGACGCAGACCACCATAGCCATCCTTCTTGTAGGCTCCTTTTGAAGCATTCCTCCTACCCACCCCCCTTCCCTTGCTTGTTGTCCCCTGCCCACCACAACCTCCTCGCGCTTTGCATCCCCCCAAAACCCTCGTTTCTGTACGACCTGTATAAAAGTTTGTTGCTTTCGTGCACCTTCTGCAAACCCTCTCACAGCTGCCCAATGCCAACTGAACGCTGTCATGTTGCGTGTGCAGGAGGCCAACTTGGGATAAAAAGCATGGGGTAAAGGGGAGCGCACCGTCTCGCAGTCGTTGAAGTCGCGTTCAAAAACATGTTTAAGGATGGGGATTATGATAAACAGTCCGCGGTAGCTGCCACTAATCTCTCAGGCAATACAGCACAATTTGCAGGCGCGTATTATATGTCTGCAGGAGCTAGGAACCAGGAACCTAGCATGTCAAATGGCCGTCCGGAAGCATGGGGCACGATACCTGTGTCTGTGCTGGTGGGCGCCCAACTGAGAAACAACGAGGACAGCAGCAGTGTGGAGGCGTATAAGACTGGAGGTAAAAATGCAAGCTTGACAGAGCGCGACTACATAGGGCTGTCCGAGTCTGTGCAGGCGGCGGCCAGCGCTCAGCGGGAGAGGAGTTGTAGTAGCGCCAAAGCTTACGATTTTGGGTGCAAAGACGTAGAGCTGAGGCTGGGCATTGGGCCGTGTAATGGAGGCGTGAGCTCCGCAGATGCGGCGCGAGATGGTTGGCCAGGGGGTTCACGGGTTGTGGGTGAGTCTCACGGTGGTGATAGCAGCAAAATTTCTTTGGACGGAACATCATCAGCAGCAGCAAAGGCAGGAAAGTCGGCTCTCGCAGAGCAGGCAAACGTCAGAAATGCATCTCAGATGGCTTTTCAAGGGTGGGCTGGTGAGCAGCAGCAGCAAGCTAGCCATGGGAATTACGTGCTTTATAAGAGCTACCCTGGCGGCGCTCTGATAGATGGGGTTGCTCAGAGCTTACCGCCTCAGCCACAGCGGCAGCATAATGAGCTTAGCCCTCTTCATCACGCCAAGCCCGGCCCCAACGTTGCCCCAGCAGGAGATCATCATCTTGAGAGCGGCGCCGCACCTCCAGCATCAGCAATTCAGAACTTCTGGCACCAAGCTTTTCGTGTTAACTTGAGTGGTAATCTATCAGCTGGTGAAGCATGCTCCTACAACAACTATCCTTGGAGCCCAGGATTAGCTCCTGGAAGGTTCGTAATTCCGGTGCCGAAGGTCAGCACAGTCCCTGCAAAGCGCCCCTACTTGGAGGCCATCGGGGAAAATAGAGCTACGAACAGCTCCAATGCCACACACGCAGCTGCCAGCAACGGCGGAAACAAGGGCGGGTCCGCCAGCCTCAACACTCCAGCAGACGCAGCCCAAGTACATTCTAATTCCAGCAGTACTTCAGCAACTCCAGCTGCAGCAGCAGCAGGGGGAGGAGGAGGAGGAGGTGTGTGCACTTGGAGCCCCAATTCCATGCAAAAACCAGGAGGCTGGCAACATGTTGGCCATGAGCAAGGCAGTAATATGGGCGGCTTTGGGAAGAGCAGCCTCCCTAGAGTGTTGCCGCCTCCACCACCTTCACACTTCAAAGTGCCACCAGCGCCTATAAGCCACAGCCAGACGCCGGTTGCATCCACTGGTAGTGAACCATCGTCATCCTCAAAAGGAGAAGCTGCCCTTAAAGCAGACTTCCAAAACGACGACACCAGAAACAAGTTTGTGGCTTCCTCTAATCTTGCTCCCTGTAATTGTTATGTATTTAGCTAATTAGTTAATATTACGTGATTAGGGCTCCCGCGGTGGTGGGTTGGCCTCCAGTGCGGACCTTCCGCAAGAACACACTGCAGACAACCCACGGATACAAAATGAGCTCGGAGGACCAGGAAGAGAACGCTGGCGCCCGCGGCGGTGAACTGTCGGAACAGAGCAACAATAAGAACGCCTTCTACGTCAAGGCCAAGCTCGACGGAGTACGAATCTGCCGGAAAGTCGACTTAAAGGCTTACGACAGCTACGGCAGCCTCAAGTCTGCATTGCAGGAGATGTTCCAAGGGTTCGTCAGCGGTGAGTGATTTATTCTAATATTATGTCTTGATTAGCGTAATTAGAGTAGGATTTGCACCCAAATCGCAGTCCTAATTGGTGCTTTTGAGGACACTCAGATAACGCAAAACTCGATCTCCTGCATGGCAACAATTACGTTCTAACCCACGAGGACAAGGACGGAGATTGCCTGCTGGTGGGCGACGTGCCGTGGCAGTAAGTTGAAGACTGTTAATCCACTTAGTAAATCAAGTAATTAACGCGTGATTCGAATCGCTAAACACGAGTTTATGGGTACTGATTCGTTAGCCGGTTGGTCTTGTCAACACAGCATGTTCGTTGCCTCCACGGTGAAGAGCTTTCGCATCATGAAAGCGGCCGACGCCACAGGCATCGGTAGGAGCTTTGGCCTTTAATTTGGTGAATGTGTGGGGTGAAAATCGTGCTCAGTTTCTGTCCAATTATTGTTGCTTTTTCGCCAAAATGTTGCTTAAAACGAGGAATCACGCAATAGGATGAAAAATCAGTGTTAATTTAGTATAATTAATCAGTAGGATAAATTATAAATCACTCAATCAACAGGGTGAAAAATCAGTGTTTATTTAGTACAATTTGGGTTTTAATTCATATGGTTTGACGAGGGTGGGTAATTTTGGCAATTAGTGGTTATTGTGTGGCGTGAAAATTTGCTCAGATCCTGTCTAACTATTGTTGAGTTTTCACTAATCTGGATCTAAAAACGAGGGTTAAAAATCGCATCAACTTGGTGGGGAATTAATGCTATCTTTACTATAATCTGGGCCTTAAAGAGGGTAAATAATTGGTGTTATAGCTTCAATTTGGATTAATGAGAGAGAGAGAGTGGCAAGGGTTAAAGCATGATGGGTTTATGGTTTGATGAGGGTGAGTAATTATGTGCAGGTGAGAAGGTGTCTGCAAAGCTCAAAGTTCAGAACAATTGCAAGACTTGAAAAAGAGGCTGAAGAGTTGAACGGTAAAGTTACAGTAAGTGCTAACACTATATTAATCCAACTATTTGCATCATCTGAGTATAAACGCTATAGGTCTTGCCTTGATCAAGGTATGATCATGTCCAAAAGCTTGATAATGTGTAATTGCTTCATTTCATGTAATTAGTCTATATATTGCTTTCTTAGAGGCGTAAGAGCCAAAAACCCTGTCTTTTAAGCACTGTTTTTTTCCTCCTTCCTGGACCTGCGACTGAGGTTAAGTCGCCTATTATTGTGTAATGTAACCGGAGCTATGTAACATGTATTGCTCTTGTGAGTTCCGTGTCTCAATTTCTTGCAATATATTCTTTTGTGATATTTGCTCATAGATGGCAATTATATTTGAATTCTATATGTGCAGGATTTACATTAGAGAATTCAATATATTAGAATGGCAATTAATTCTATGTGTGTAGAATTTACATTAGAGAATTGATATTAGAATGGCAATATGTACTTGAATTCTGTGTACATTAGAGAAAATACATATATGTGTACATATATACTAATATTTGAATTCTATATGTGCTGAATTTACAGTAGAGAATTTATATTAGAATGGCAATATATATACTTGAATTCTATGTGTGGAATTTACTTGTGTACATTAGAATATATATATATATATAATTGAATATATATAAATATAATAGTGTATATATACTAGGCTAGCTTTTATAGTGTACACGTGATTATGTGACGTTTTGATAAATTCTCTTTTAAAAAATTATAGAATTCATTAAGTGTTGGAATGTTAGTTCTTCGCTCAAACAAAAAAAAAAATAAATTAAATAGCTACATGTTCAGTTTTTTTTTAAATTAAATAGAGATTCTACTAGGTTACATCACAAGGGACAAAATATAGAACCTCATTCACGCAATCCAAAGCCACCGATTGTAGGGCCACATCACCAGCTACCTACTCTTGGAATTTTATTTTATTTTATTTTATTTTATTTTTGGCTGGTGGAACAAATTTTTTTGACTAAATATGTTAGTATAAGTTCATACATATGCTTGCAATAATGAGGATTGTGGCCTATAAGTTTCAATGAAAATGATGCGGTTTCACAATTATGAAGTCCAATGTTGAAAGTTGCACTGGTCTGCCCCCCAATTTGTGTATAGTATTGAAGATTTGGGATTGTTTATTATGATGCATTGACTAGGTGCATTGTGTACCATGCTTTTGTTTTCTCCAAATATATTCTAATAAGTTCACACTCCTAGGAACCATAGTTTGATGTAGTTTGTACACATGCTTCTTGACGCTTGTGTTCTAGTACATCATTGACCTTGGATTATTAGTTTTCTTTTCCTTTTTCACTCTTTTTATGAGGAAGGCTTGAATTTAACAAGAAATAGACCTAAACATCCGTCTTGTGTATGCAACTCGTGCACACCACCATCGGCAATTTATACAAGGGTGCATATCCACTCAGCCAGTGAGGATTGAACCCAAGACCTTTGGGATAACATTCGTCCTCTTCTACCATAATTGAGCTATTGTCATGGTTGTAGTATATTAGTTTTCATTCAGAGGATGTTGTGAGAGCTCTCATCAAGCCTTCATTAGGCCCAAATCCCCTAATGAAGGCCTCGTCTCAAGCCTTCATTTAACGCCTACACAAGCTCAAATCCCTTGTGAAAGTCCATCACCTATCCTTCTAATTGTAGTCTCTAAGCATGCTCTTTTTCTTTTAGAGTGTTTAATTTGCTAGTTGAGACGATTTAGGAAAATTTCGTCCAAGCTCGAAGACTAAGCATGCTTTTTCATCGTGTTAAATATGTGTTCACACTTTTCTCTTACTACTACATCACTTACAAGCGTCATTGTTTCAGTTTGGCATCAAGAGGATATGCTGTGGGAGGCTAATGCTAATGTAGAAGTGTTGACATTTGCAATTATCATTGTTGCCTCAATAATATCCCTTTGGGAATCGGGATGGAGGTATAAGGCATGTGCATTTTGATAATGCTTGAAGACTCTAGGTTTTAGCCTTTGCTAACATCATCAATGCCATATGTATATCTTCTTTTAAGGATCATTACATTTAGAGGAAGTACATGAGGTACTATTAACTTGATATGCCAACCGAAACAATTATGCTTGCTAGTGATGTAGAAGTTGAACTCTATTCATGCAAATGTGAGTTCGAACCCAGCTTCCCCCATTCACACCATAAGGTGTGTGATAAAGGAATGAACCTCTTGCCTTTAAAAAAAAAATAGTGATTGAGAAGTTGTCCTTCCCCAAGTTGTCCCCAACCCAGCCCAATTAGCCCTTTCTCGAGGAAGCACAATATTCATTACACATGTCAACATGTATGATTGTGGCCAACCATGAGGTGTGCAAGCTATTTCAATGAAACACAAGATGATCTATGTGGTAAAATGAGTGCACAAAGATTTTTGTCCAGGTTTGAAATGCCAATAGTGCCTACATTGTCTTTGGTTTGAAGGGCCAATTTTACGCTTGTGGTTGAAGAGACAATCGCATTCTACCTTCTTGCAAATGAAGAAGAGGCACATTATGTTTTTAATAATTCTCTAGTGGGACATGTAATGGTCCTATTGGGTCATATTGACACAATTAGCATTTACCTAAATGGTGTCTACAAGGACTCTAGGATAGACCATAACCTACATAGGAGAATAAGATTTTAATAAGATGTAACAATCATGATATGTGATTCTTAAATGCCTATTAAACACTTGGATGTGAAAGAAGAAACTTAAGGTGAGATTTTGTGGATAAAATGCTTGATATTTAAAGTGGATGCATGGAAAATAGTTCGAGGCTATGAAAGTGCCTTCAAAGCTCTCTTCTAAAGTAGACCTTCTAGTAAAGAATGCTACACTTTTTTCTGGTAAGGCTCTCATGGGTTGGAGGTTACAATGTCTAGTGTGGTCATGGGATACACCATTGATGATCTCTATTTAGTTGACATGAACTTGGATTTATTTTCATTATGATTAACTTAACGATGTTAGATCCAAGTGCTTCTTTTTTGAATGTCATGAACTTGGTCTAAGTAGTTTACATTGCATGTGTTAATAAACAAGTTGTTAACCACTCCATTGGTTAACATGGTTTCACCTACATGGCCTATCATTTGTTATCTTACCCACTCGAATATGCATTAACCTTTTGTAAGATTGCATTGGAATATATAAAACGGCCTTACCTTGAGCTTAATGTCAAATAGGAAAGTCTAAGGACTTTGTGCACATACTTACTTAAGACTAGTAATAGAAGCTAGATCATTTTTAAGTTTACAAACTAGGCACTTGTATATATTGATTTTTAACACTAAGAAATACACAATTATTCACATTAGGGAAAATCTGGACTCAAATTAGGCCCTTTAAGGATTTCTACACATTCTCTCTCTACAAAAATGGACGCATGGTGAAATTTTTACAAATTAGCTCAAAAGTGAGTGCAGTTTAGGCATTTGGAATCTACTCTTTGAGACCTCAAATCCAATAATAAAAACCACTTAATTACCATTAATTAGGATTAGGTTTCTTAATCACCTCCATTAAGTCTTAAAAATATCAAAAACTCTAAAAACCAGGCCAAACTAGCTCTCTAAGACACGAGTCCACAACCCCGCACACAAAAAGATGCTAGCCTATAGATGTGAGCCTGGAGACATGAGAGGTGAATCTCGACATGTGAGCCTAGAAGTCGGCATACCTAATACTATACTGACCAATTATTAACACCTTGAAGACTTATAAAGGACATACCTACTCATGTCCTTTAAAGATTTTCTTGTCATACAATCTGTATCATCTATAGATTTCAAGGAAATTTTGAGTCCTTTATAATTATAGGGAGATTAAAGTATAATTATTAACCTAATACTTGCACCACACCAACCTTGTCATAGGCCTATTATATAAAAGTACATGTCCCTAGGTAGGCCTATTTTATACTTGCACCATACCAACCTTGTCATAGGCCTATTATAAAAAATTCCCCCAGGTAGGCCTATTTCATGCAATTAAAATACACGAGTCTAGTTCATATAAAAAAGGCATGGGTCTGCAGGCAAGAGCCTATAAATGTAAGCCTTGAGACATAAACCTAGACACGTGAACTTGTACACATGAGTCTAGAGGCTCTAGAGACGTGAACCTAGAGACATGAACCTAACAAAAAAAAGGTCCCAAAAACCAAAAAACTCAAACTAAAGAAAGAACTTATTTTTATATGTTACAAAAAAAGTTCTTTTTTAACACCTTGAGAAAAATAAACATATTTAAAATCACTTTTAGATCTGCTTCAGGAAGCACTGGAGACCGCTTCACTAGAGTGAAACACCTCATGAAAACCCAATGTGGACTAACTGTTGGAAATGATAATATAGTTGACTATAGTGCATCAAGCCACACTTCCTCAAACCCACCCAACCGGTCGTCCTAACAAATGACCAGCATCAATAGAGTGCTTCTCTATTGAGAAGACAAAACTCCTTCAAATCCACCTCCAACAAATAGGCTAACTAAACGCAAATGTAAGCAAAGAAACAAAAGAATACCTAGAAATAGGAGCCACCCACGGTTTCCAGAGCCCTAGATTCACCAAATTGGCTCTGTAAATAATGCCACAAAATTCATGAAAAGGGCACTGAATTGCCCTTTCTTTGGGTGGTGAAGCTTCAATGAGAAAGAGCTGGAGTAGGACCAGGAACCTCAAGGTCTACTTCCTCAAAAGGTGATCAAACCATGTTAAATGCCACAATGTTTCAAACATTTGGTGTCGATCCTAAGCTAGGATTATCCCAAGCTAACCCCTACGACTAGCAAAAGCAACTAAAAAACAACCACTTAATCACAATCAGGACATGTCTCCTTTGATGTACCATTAGGGATAAATGTTTCTCAAAACACACAACAACAAATACATATAGTACAAGCAGGAGTCCCACTTTCCACAAAAGCTCAAGCATCTTCATAATGGAACAAAGTTTCAGTTCTTCTCCGTTCGAACAAGGATCGAGAAATGCAAGGAATGGTAAATAATATTTGGGATTACCTCAAACCAAAGAGATACAAAATGGAGCCTTCACATAACGTCCTCAACTGTAGCAAGCAAGCTTGCACCCTGCAATATGACAAGTGCCATTGGAAATGACACAACCAACCCCATGGGGCAAGAAATCCCAAATTGGAAACCACATAGCGCAATCCCATGGGGCAAGAAATCCCAAATTAGAAACCACATAGCCCAATCCCATGGGGCAAGAAATCCTAAAACCTAAAAAATAGAGGGTTTTATGCAACCACTCCCTTATATTCCACCACCATGTGAATATGAAAAAGATATTCTTAGGATGGCGTTTAAAATAGGAAGGGCGGTTACCACAAACGTAGCACCTAGAGGCTCAAAGTTGGGTAAAACAAAGCCAATCCACATCTCAAGGATGATGACCAATTTTAATGGAAGCTCGACGACAAAACCCTTCTGTTTGGGTCTTCCATTTGGGTCCTAAAAACATTGTGGAGCTTCCAAAAAGGGAAAAAAACCTCATAAACCACACCCCAATCTCCAAAGTTAAAGAGATTTAAGTGGTGCAACCTCTAATGCTAGTTTCGAGCCCAACTGCCATTGACATTCCGTTGTTTGAATCCCAACTACGCTATTAGAATCACAATGCTTCTATGAAGGGAACCCCTACATTTAGGTTCCAAAGTAAAAAAAACTCACACCACAAACCTTTGCAGCCACGCCATTAATCACCTCATAAAGATGGAGTGCCATGCCTTTGATGCCAACCCCAAAGCTTAAGAAAGAATGGAGAGCATTGGGTTCCACCTTGACTAATGTGCCAACACCACCTTCTGAGAAGTCGGCGGAGTCCGTGGAATACCAAGCAAGAGGTAATACCTTATCCATGTATAGTGGCCTTACCCATCCCTATTCCCATTAAAGAAGAGTCACCCATGGTGCCAAACCCCAAAGAGAGCTGCACACACTTTCGGCATTGTCAAGAAACCCCAAATCTCAAAAAGATCACCATATCCCCACAACACCCCGTGTGCACCTGTTAATCCAATTCTAGGATTAATAACAGCTATCGCCAAGGAGTCATGGTAGATACACCAAAGGGTCATACATTCAAGATATAAAGCAATAGTGTCCAAAGCTACAACTTGGATGGGCGCCCGTAATGGTGTGACACAGAGTATTTATGGCGATTCCCGCTTCAAGAGCATGTGGTAGCAAGTTAGAATGAAGTCCTAAGTACTGTACTTAATGGATATATTATGAGAGTAGTCATTGTAATAGCATTAGGCCTCTTATGAGCCTAAAGTGCCCGGTCGACCATAGTTTAAGTGAGTGTGAACACTTAATGGCCATGTATATAAGTGAATTTCTCTCATAATACAACATACTCTCCCATTGTGCAATTGAGTCTTGCTCTTGCTAATCCTCTTGCTAAATCTCTCTCCCTAATGCATGTTAGTGAGTGTGTGTGAGTGAAGTGAGGTGAGAGGAGGGACGAGGACCCGCACGCGACGGTGTGACAACGCTCACGGGAGACATGGTGGAATTGCTTCTCAAGGAGTTATAGAGCTTGGAGACCTAAAGGGTTACGAGCTCGGTCATTGGAAAGATCCTGACGATAGTTGTGGTTCACCAAGTAATCTCTTTTTGGATGTGTTTCAAAGAGGGTTAGGGTGAGCCATAACTTTTTTGGCACCGCTGCTGTCGGGGAACCATCCCTTGGCTTTTTCCATCGTTTTGTCTCTAATCTATGCATAACCCATTGCCCATTATCTTGATTAATGTTTCCCCATGAAAAAGATATGGATTTGATGGTGATTTGTGTGAGATTTGGTGTAGAATAGCTCTCTTTTTGGTTTTTGAAAAGAATATTTTTTGCTTAATTTTTAGATTAATTTGTTGATTTTGTTGTTATTTTTATAGTTTTTCATGATCTTAGGGCTTGCACATAGTTGTATTAGGTTTAGTTTGCATTCATTGCATCAAACAATGCAAGAGAAAGCAATTCTTAGTGAGTTTAATTGTGTGTTTTTTGTTGAAATTGTTTGGATTAGAGTGTTAGCAAGCATTAGGAGTAGCTTAATCTTTCAAAAAATTTCTTAAAACCATTAAAAATTTCTTGAATTTGATTAATTTCTCTTAATGGACTCGTTTTTGTCATTAAGGATGATTAATCTTGTTCTCAAGAGGCTAAAAATTTAGAAAATATGTTAATTGGGATCTAAATGGATCATATGAGTAGTCCAAATTAGAACTTTTGAGTATTTTGAGAGCATCTAGATGCATCAAAATACCTAATCACATCAATTTTTTGATCAATTGGAGAAATTTGATTCTCTTTGCTTAATTTTGCCTTAAAAGAGGAGACTATAATTAAGAGTCTAATTGATCCCCTAATTTAGATTAAGGGACACAATTGTTGATGCACAAAGATTAGCATTCCCTTGCTCTATCCAATGATGTGCTCAATTGTGTGAATTAATGAGGGAGGATTAATCTTAGAGCATTCCCTTGCTCTATCCAATGATGTGCTCAATTGTGTGAATTAATGAGAGATTAGTGGTTAATTAGGAGAAGATGCTCATGAGTTATCAATTTGTCCATTTTGGGGGTCATTTATGAAGGGTGTAAGGTGTGTCATTAAAAGGTTTTTTTTATTCCACTTACCTTTTTTGGAAAAATGCCCATATCTCTTTCATTTTAAATTTAAAAAATATTTTTCCAAAAAAGAGAAATTCATATTTCCCACTAGACTTTAAAAAAAAGCGAAATTTAATTTTCACGTGAAGTTCGGTTCACGACGTGAAAACCGTTTCACGGCGTAAAACACTAGTTTCACATGGTAAAATAAATAAATAAAAATAAAAATTTATTGTTCACGTGAAGTCCGGTTCACGGCGTGAAAACCGTTTCATGACGTGAAACACTAGTTTCAAGGGGCAAAAAAAAACCGAATTTTAATTTTCGCGTGAAGTCCGGTTCACGCGTGAAAACCATTTCACGGCGTGAAACACTAGATTCACGCGGCAAAAAGAAAAGAAAAAAATAATAATTTAATTGCCACATGAAGTCCGGTTCACGGTGTGAAAATCATTTCACGACGTGAAACACCAGTTTCACGCAAAAAAACCAAATTTTTATTTTCGCATGAAGTCCAGTTCACACATGAAAACTGTTTCACGACGTGAAACACCAGTTTCACACGGCAAAAAAAAACACCCCTGTTTGGAGGCTCGTATCTCCTAAACCATATATCCGATGAAAACGCTCTATGGCTCATCGGAAAGCTGACATCAAGCTTTTCAACTTTGGAGGTGGTCGTTCGAAGTCAAAATCAACCATTTCGGCCTCCGACGAGCAGCCTCAAAATTTGACCCGAAAATTGAGGCAAAAATAGCCCGAAAAACCACGAAAAATCACAAAAAACAGCGCGAAAATGACGAGCCATATTTGGGCTACTTTTTGAGGGTCTAGACAACAAAATCACGGACGGATCAGGGAAACAAAGTTGTAGTACTCCAAAAATACTACAACTCTCTCATATAGAGTTTTTCAAAAATTCCTTTTGAAACACCCTCGAAAACGTGTTGCGAAACAGGGAAAAAATTCTTGGGAAAATTTTTTATCTTGAGACTGTGATGGAAAATAGGTTTTAGGACTTCCTCTTCCATCTAGGAAGTTCCTAGCATACACTTTTTTCGAAAAAAATATCTTAGGTCATTCACATGCGTATAGCACCTAAGCTAATTAGGGTAAACAGACACCCGTTTGATCTAACGAAGATTACGCCAAGCCTCTTAAGACTGTATTGGTGGTAGGAAAGTATAAAAAGGAAAAAAAACTATAATTGCTCATTAAGGAGCATTTAGACACTCCAACATGGCCATAGAGGGAGTGCCAGGGATCACACAAGAACTAAACCCAATGGCTGTCATCTTTTTCGAGCCATTGAGATCTTTTGCCGCCAATTCACCTCCCCATGCCATTGGCCATGCCTATAACAAGCGTCTCATCGAGTTTTATACCCCCTGTCACTTCGATTCCACCGGGATTTGGTCCCTTGCCTAACATTCCCGCAAGTCCTATAAGTACCAACCCTTTCCTGGATGCCCACACCTTGGACATACTAGTCTAGAAAGGGGGTGGCCCAAGGACTCCAGTCTCTTCCAACAAGAGCACTCACATACGGCCTCAATGATTCATACAGAAATATGGCCGTATAAATTTCCAAAATTATAGGCAAATATGACGGAACAACAGACCCTGTTCAATTCATTCAAATGTTTGAACAGAGATGTAAAGCCTTTGGAAATCCCAGCTGCCCCACTAAGGTACATGCGTTAAACTTATGATTACAGGAAAAAACTAGTCGATGGTTCATCACATTGATGCCGACGATCAAGACCAACTTCAAAACCTTGAAATCAGCCTTTATACATGGCTTTTCCAGACAAGGTGATCGATGGAGTGCAGTAATAGAACTCTATTCAATTGAGCATCAACCAAATGAATCCATTAGAGATTTTATCCTTATGATAAAACTCTTGGACTCATGTTGTGTCATGGGAAAAATTAAACGATGTTCAATTGAGGAGATGTTTCATGATGGGCTTAAAGGATAACAGCTTACACAACTTGATCTCATTATAACCAATCCGAAAATATTCGATCAATGTTGTAAAGAAGCAATACGTTTAGATGATAACATGTTAGAAGATGAGCATGCTATGAGGTGTTCCTCATCTAAACCAAGTGAAGCAATGGCAAAAGAAAGATCAATCTTGGAATTAACATTCCCAGAATTTTATGCAACCTTGCTTAAAACCTTATAGCCAACATCTCTAAGAGAGGATGAAAATCATCAAAACTAGACATCCTTAATGCCTCTAAAAGTGAGGAGCGAAATGCCTTGTCTTGAATGCAATCACTACGACCATCCCAATCCTCATTGTGCATACAAGGCACATGTTCTTCTATACTGCATATATTGTAAAACCTTTGATTATGATACTAAAAAATGTCCCGTTTCATCCACAATGTACTCAAAACCTCCATCTCCAATGCACCAAACAGAAACAATCCAAAGGGTAGAAACTACTTAGGAAGCAGTTAATCCAACACTTCAGTGTTTCTATTGTCGTGGACCACACAAGGTGATAGATTGCACAGTTTGGAATACTTCCATGCCCATAGTCATTGACACCTTGCGACTAATGTGTGAACGATGTGGCATTGATCACATGTTCCAAGATTGCCCAAGACGAGTTGCTTTAATGCAACTTGTCTCACAAAATACAACTCTTAACATCTTAAGTGTACAAAATGGACAATTGTCCACGGTGCCCTTGAATGTGCTTACACGCTTACAAGCCAAGGCACGACAAACAGTCAAAAAGAACGTAAAAGACAATACCTCAATATGGGTAGAAGAACATGTTTTAAAACATAACCTAAAAGAGAAAACAAAACCTTCTAAACCCAAGAAAAACAAGGGACAAAAATTTATCGAAACCAAGGTCGAGTTAAAAGACAGGGAAAAGGAGTCTGTAGAGGACACAAACCCGAAAGGGGACATAATCCCAAAAGAGCCAAAAGCTATACATGATGCAGAAGCGTCCACCTCAAAGACCACAACACAAACCACAACACCCATATGTGCGAAACAGGGTACAAAAACCCAAAAGAAAATTCGATCTCGTCGCATGGGTAAACATAATGAAAAACTAACAAACCAAAGAAAACATAATGAATGTCTTACAGGGTCACTGGTTGTGATTGAGCCTCATAATGCCAATCCTAAAAGAGCAACCAAGATTCAAAGCCTAGAAGAGTACCGCTTCCCCTTTCAAGAGGAAGACATACTCTCTACAAAAGAGTCATTTGAAATAGACTGCACAAACTATAGGCTTGAGACAGCACGTGAGGAATTCGATAATTCCCTTACAAGGTAAAATAGTCTCTCAAAACCTCATTCGGAGGAATGCTCTTCTCTCATAATAGAGCCCACATCACATCAACACTTGCACCTTTAATGGCTCAACCTGAGTTATATAAGGGCATAATGAACTCCATAAAACAAGATTGTAAGGATTCGCAAGTTTCCAAACAGCCCTCATTAAGAATTGTCAGAGAGCCAAGTGTGCCACTGTACGCATTGGGTACTCTTGAAAAAGCTGAGACCCAAACAGAGGACGAAAGTGAATGGGAATATGAAAGAGAAATAGGATCTGCAGCTAAAACAATAAGTGAAACACCCATGGTTCCCTTGGAAGATTCTATCATGGTATGGTTAGATTTCCCTACAGGCAATGATGTTCAGCGTAAATGCGCATTGATTAGCCCTCGAGCTAGTCATAACATGGTGACAATAGACACTTGGGTGTCACTGGGACAACCTAAACTCATCCCTACAAGCAATAGTTTTGTAAGAGGAGCCAATGGACAAAACATTGAAGTTCCAGGTTCCTTTAGATACACTACTCGAACAATTGATATGGCGATATGGAACTTACATTCCGTGTTACATTAGATTCCCTTGAGTATGATGTCGTCCTTGGTGGACCTTGGATAAGTGAATCATTGTATTCACTAAATGAATCCATGCAAACAGTCACCTTAAACACTCTTGCAGGCAATGTACAATATTATTACGGGAGGAAGAAACCTTGCAGGAGAGCTGGAACTTCCAACATATCTTACTCAAAAGATCCCTAAGATTTTTGTTGGATTGGAAATTTCAAATAAAATCACCACAGCTCAAGCACAGCTTTATCCAACACGAGAACACAATCTCATGACACTCGAGCTATGGGATTTGTTAGGTTAACCAACACTCACGGCACATCCTGAAAGGATTACCTTTACATAAGACTTGAACATGCCATGTCTAGGGTACTTTGAACATACAATGTATATTGAAACTAACCCCCTCACTTGCAAGTTTTTTGTGGTTGAGTATGTGTTGGAAGCATATTTAATCTTGGGGCATAAATGGATTGTTGCTATCCAAGCACCACTGTGCTTTGCGAGCGATAGTCAGCACGATGTTCAACGACAAAAAGTTGACAATACCATAGACAGCTAGGAAGAGGATCCAACTTTAATGGATATCTATGATACTGAATGCAAAAGGATACAAGCCTCTTCCACAAAATCCCCTCTACACAATGACCTACCATCTGCATCAACAACCAACTCCGATAAAGCCTCTACTCCTTTAATCCCATCCTCACCTACGAAGTTCAATGCCAAAACCTCGCAATCAACATCTATTCTTGAAGAAGTTCCCACAGCCAAACCATCTATCTCTAACAAGGAACTCAAAGGAAAGACCTCGGAGCCTATGCATCTTCATCGACAAACCTCACCGAAGAAGACAACCACATGCTCAAAGGCCTCGTCATCGCGATAGCCACTCCACAAGAGACTCTAACCTCATCATCATCAACAATGCATAGCTATGAGTCTCAAACCCGCAACCCCTCCAACCAAAGTCAAGGAGGACCCTAAACCTTCCACATCAACCCAAACGAAAACTCCACCATGACAACCACAATCAAGGTATCTTAATAGTATCAAAATGTGGATGAAGAAGTAGCTACTTGTAGCTCAAGGCTACTATGAAGGTGCCAATCAAATTTGGGTGCCTCGATAGTCAAAACCTCTTCCCTCAACGCAGCACCGAAAGCTAAGGAAAAAGAAAAGTACTCCACAACACCGTCCACAAAAGCCTATGCAAGTTCCTCAAAGAACTCCACCAATGCAACAAGTGTGGGTACCAAAAACAGTGTTGCAAGCACAAGGGTACTACCAAAGAAATACCAAAGCTTGGGTCCCCAAGTGCTTAACAAAGTCTCCTAAGCTTGCTCAAAGAAGAAAGCCTCAACACCAAGCACATCGGCCACCAAGTTACAATGTTCGTCAAAGATGGATGCATGTGCATGTACTTCAACAACAAGGATACTATGATGGTAATTCCATCATATGGTTGCAAAAATCAAACAATGTGTAGAAAACCTCACCACTGACTTCAGCCCCAAAAACTTCACCTAAAGTTCGACAAGAATGGAGGCCCAAGAAACAGCAAGCAAATCACTCAACCACTCTCGTGCATTCAGCACCAACACAAGAGCTTGTCTGCTCAAGCAAACAATCAGTAGTCTTCCCTACTGCCTTGATAGCATTTCAGCAACAAATTCAAGAAGCAATACGGAGACTTAGGAGCACATCAAGAACAGAATAACAATGCTCTTGTCACCCCTCTAGAAGTAAGAAATGAGTGCAAGAAGCTGTTCCTTTTGCAAATCATGACATAGATGACCTTTTTTTTCAAAGGGGGTCAAAATCTGCAAATTCACGGAATTCCATCTCACGAAATGACAATTCACGGAGTTCCATCTCACAGCTTAAGAATCTACACTTTCACAATTTAAGCCTCATCTCACGGATTAAGACATCTCATGCAATAATATTCAATAGCCATTATATATCTGTTAGCTTATTGCTTACTATTCTTTTGGCTCCATGAGTACGTATCCAAACTCATGCACTGGAGAACATTTGCACCAAATCCTCACCATCGACAACTTCCACGTACATCTCTGGATGGGGGGACCATGGTGTGCGAAAGCTTGGTCAATGGTACAACCCATCGCCTGGAATTTTCCTTCAAATTACAAACCTCTCCGGAACGATGCCACCATCTTCACAAATCAATGATCTTCAATCCTTAGTGAAGATATCTATATTAGCCTCGCAAGTCGACGCAATTCTTTCAATCCTCACCAACAAGTGGCTACTTCAACACAGAGCAGTTCAATAAGAGTCTATATGACTCAGTTCTTGTACTTCATGAAAATTTGCTTCTAAGAGCACTTAAATATACATAAAAACATAAAAAGCACTTGGGCAGAAGAAAGCAGGAACAGGTCCTACTCACAACATTTGAAAAGCATCCTGCCACACAAAGGGACATCATCACAAGCCAATTACTTCAAAAGATGAATGTCGCTTCAATGAATCAAATGAGGAACTGAGAATCACCATCTCATTCTGATGATTAAGTCTACATTCCTCCAGATCCTTCCCTCTCTTCTCTCCATTATTAACATCTCTTAGTGTCCCCACTAACAAAAATCACATGTAACCTTGCCGATGATTGCCAAAAACATATTGAGCCAAAAAAAAAAGAAAAAAAATAAGCTCACAAAAATATAAAACTACAATCATTCGCAAAACCCCACCCCCCACCACGTTAGGAATTCCCATTACACAACTAACCTCTTCATTCATTAACTAGCTTTTCTTATTTCCTCCAGAGGAACAAAGACCACTGAACATCATTCAACATCAAAGTCATCGACAAGCTTGTTTATTCTCCCCACACAAAGGTCTTCAACAAACACGCGATCACGTGGACGTGATCGTCATCAAGAAGGGGGGATGTTAATCTAATTCTAGGATTAACAAGAGTTGCCACCATTATCTTACATCAAGGAGTCATGATAGATACACCAAAGGGTCATACATTCAAGATATAAAGCAATAGTGTCCAAAGCTACAACTTGGATGGGCACATGTAATGGTGTGATGACGGAGTATTTATGGTGATTCTCGTTTCAAGAGCATGGATATATTATGAGAGTAGTCATTCTAATAGCATTAGGCCTCTTATGAGCCTAAAGTGCTCGACCGGCCATAGTTTAAGTGAGTGTGAACACTTATAGCCATGTATATAAGTGAATTTCTCTCATAATACAACATACTCTCCCATTGTGGAATTGAGTCTTGCTCTTGCTAATCCTCTTCCTAATCTCTCTCCCTAATGCATGCTAGTGAGTGTGTGTGAGTGAAGTGAGGTGAGAGGAGGGACGAGGACCCGTAGTGCAACGCGGCGGTGTGACAATGTTCGCCGAGAGACGTGGTGGAATTGCTTCTCAAGGAGTTGTAGAGCTTGGAGACCTCAAGGATTACGAGCTCGGCCATTGGAAAGATCCTCACGATAGTTGTTGCGGTTCACCAAGTAATCTCTTTTTGGATGTGTTTCAAAGAGGGTTAGGGTGAGCCATAACAACACCACATTACAACACCAACTCGCATCCTGTGAGAGATCTGGAGAATAAAGCTGTTGGACAAATCTTCAAGTTGGACAGGAGTACCCACATAGGGGAACACCTTCTGCCCACACACACCACTTGGAATCCGTGCCCAAGTATGCCTATTGCATAAAAGAAACAGTTATATGGACTTATTTCTTCATAAAAAAACTATGAGTCTAGTTAGCCATGAGCTGTGAGCCTAGCTAGCTGTGTGAAATGTGAGACATGAGCTATGAGTTGTGAGCCGAGTCAAGCTAACCAAACGTGTGACATGCGATGTGAGATGTAAGGCGAGATATTTTATACAAAAAACTGTGATGTGCGACGTGAGATGTTTATCATTTTATACAAAAATCCATGATGGGAGACCTGAGACATGAATCATTTTTTACAAAAATCTATCACGTGAGACAACTAGCAGTGACAATGACATGAGACCACAACTCCACGTGAGCCAAGTTGCTCCAAATTTACGTGAGCTATGAGCCCATTAGGCATGAGCCATGAGACGAGACATGAAACGTGAGATAGGAGATGTGATTCAACAATGCATGGCATGAGTTAGCAAAAAAAGGACTAAGAGACCAAAAACTCAAACTAAAAAGAAAACTTATTTTTTGTAACAACATGGGTAAAACACGTGTCTCTAAATCCATTCAAGCTCTTGCTTTAGGAAGCACTAGAGACGGCTTCACCTCAGAGAAACCCTTTGATGTGAACTCGGCCTGGTGGAGACGCTCCTTTGGTTCTCACAACTAGCTTTTGCATGCCAACTTCATGGTGTATCGTGTACCATCGTCCACACCTTTCCACCCCAATAGTAGCAGCTTCACCATTGAGTTAGGTGTCATAAAGATGTGTTCATCACCATTAGGAAGGGGGGTTTATTAATACCACTCCATTGGTTAACATGGTTTCACCCACACGGCCTACCATAAGGTGCTTTGCCATTTTATCCATTTGAATGGGCACTTATCTTTTGTAAGATGGCATTATATATAAAAGTGGCCTGACCTTGAGTTTAGTGTTGAATAGGAAAATTGTAAGGACTTTGTGTGCATTGTTGGAAATAGGGTTGTAGGAATATACACACACACACACACACAAAGTGGAGAAGCTTAAGAGAGCACACAATGAGATGATAGATAGATAATGAATGTGTGCTGTACTAAAAAAGATAAGTATAACCCAAGGTGGGTGTATACTAGCACGGGGGAAAAAATCTCCTATAGACGAAAAAAGTGCCCCGGCTGGTCCTAGTTTGTTCACACACATCACTACCAAATATGGCTACAAATCCCTCCTAGTTGTGATGATGTGAAGAAGGGATAAGCTAGTACTAGAAGTACAACGATGTGCGAAGCTCTTTGGACTATGATAGGGAGCCCATACTAGTCCCCAAAGGGAAGTAAGTTTAAAGCTTTTCGAAAAGCTTCAAACTTCTCTTGTGGGAGAGCCTTCGTGAACAAATCTACCAAGTTGTCCTGTCTTAGTACATAAGCCAAGTTGATTTCCCATGTAGAGCATCTCTCCGTGACATAATGATAGTGCACCTCAATGTGCTTTGTGCGAGCATGAAAAACTGGATTCCTCTCACAACTACTATAGTTCTCTGACTATCAGTGAAGATGGTAGTGGCTGAGGATTCGCTAGTACCCAAATTAGCAAGACACCTGAGCCAAACACACTCAACTGTAGCTGTATAAATGTTGCCCTGTACTCAGCTTCATGGTTAGAAGTAGCCATAGTGATTGCTTCTTGCTGAGCCATGATATACATAAATCACCAAGGCGAAAAAAAACCACTCGTGTGTCATAACATCCAGCCCAATCCGAGTCTGTAAATGCATGCAGTTTTGATTTACCCTCCTTGGGATAAAATAAACCAAAGTGCATAGTGCCCTTTAGGTAACGAAACACATATTGACTAGAAATGCTTTGTACCTGGGCTATGCATAAATTTGCTCAATATTGAGACCACATATTGAATGTCAAGCCTAGTGTTGCACAAAAAGATAAGGCATCCAATAGCTTCTTGTTACAAGCCAACATCAAAAGAGTCACTTGCATCATGGGTGTCCACATAGCTGTACGTGTGGACCACACAGTGGGCGACCGTCCTTTGGTTCTTGTGTGGCCATCGTACGGGCACCCTTGTAAGTATGTACGGTCTAAATTTTGGGTCGGGGTCTCCAAATTTGGGACATCCATTTCGATTTGCATGCCGGACCGCCCCGGGGGGCGAACTTTTTTTTGTCCGGGAGGTTCTCCTGGTCGTTGGGGTTCAGACCATTTGTCAATCGGACGCCTAGTTGTGCATTTATTAAGGTTTAAAGGTCGTCGCTTTTTAACTAAGATGACTGAAATTTGCGTATAAGCTTGATCCGGTGTCAATTTTGGATGCTATAAAATCCTTTATTAGGGTAAAATTGCGCACAAATTCCAAATTTGGGCTCCAGAATTTGAAGATTCACATAAACCTAGCTCTATAGGTATAGCCCCATAGGTTTAAAATCCTCAAGATTGAACCTCTTCAACAATGCATCTATGTATTTCCTCTACAACGTAACAATGCCATCATTATGCTGCCAAAACTCAATGCCTAAGTAATAGGGGGCAACGATCTCAAAAGACTTCTCTAAATTCAGTTAAAAGCTAAAATATGATCATCATTAGGGCCTATGAGCAACATGTCATCAATGTATAACACGATGACCAATAAAACATCCTTAGTCCCCTTAATATAGAGGGTACTATCAATTGGATTGTTGCAAAAACTCTGTGTAAGTAACAAGTATGCTTGTATCTTTTCATACCATGCGTTGGGAGCCTGCTTAAGACCATATAAAGCTTTCTTCAATCTGCGTATATTTGATTCCTGACTTTTCTGACCAAAACCACGAGGTTGAGATACATAGACCTCCTCATGCAAATCTCCATTCAAGAAAGCAATTTTGTCGTACATTCCTGGACCTTTATGTACTACAAATGCAATAGTAGTCCGCATGGTAGTCATATGATATGTGGGTGTAAAAGGTTTCACCATAGTCAATACTTTCTCTTGTGCATAAACCTTTGCAAAAAGCCTAGCTTTTTATCGCTCAACACTGCCATCCGCTTTACGTTTGAGCTTGTAAATCCATTTCGTACCAATGGCCTTCTTGCCAGAGGAAAGTCTACCAAATCCCATGTATCATTTTTGAGAATTGAATCATACTCGGATTGCATAGCACTCATCCAATTTTCAGATTCCTTTGCTTCATCAAAGGAGATAAGTTCCTCTTCATCACATAAACTGGCAATAAGAGCATAACCTTCATCAACATGAGATGAATGATGAGAACCTGCAGGTGTTGTGCTAGGCAAAGGAGTGGCCAATTTGATGTCACACGTAGTGTTTGCACTAGTCATTTGGGCATACTTTTTGACTCCACAATTTTCCTTCTTTTCTCATCAACTGCATCATCCACATTTGCCTCATTAATAGGCTAATCTATGGGTTGAAAAACATGCTGATTTGTAACTTGTGTGGGTTGATTTTCACCGTTCCTTGGATTGCCCAAATGCTCTATATCAATGGGTCTTGCATTGAACAATGCAAGGAGAGTGTTGAATATGTCTTGCAAACATGTTTTTTACATGAAAGCAAGGGCTAAATTGCATCTTCCACAAATACATCTCTACTTACAAGAATCCGCTTGGTAGTAAGATGATAGAGATGGTAACCCTCACTTTCCGAGATGTATCCCACAAACATACATTTATAGCCTTGTCATCAAGCTTGCTGTGAAGTTGCTCTCAGATCAAGCTTGCTGTGAGGTTGCTTAGGCACAAGTGCATAAACAAGACAACCAAGAATGCGTAAGTGAGCCACAGAGGGTTTTCTGCCATTCCAAGCTTCAAAAGACGTAATTGTATGCAAAGCCTTTGTAGGACACCTGTTCAAAACAAATGTTGTAGACATGAATGCTTCTTGCCCAGAAACCATGAGGTAACCCCTAACTTTTGACCATACAATGTGTCATCTCCATGAGAGAACTATTTTAACATTCAGCTGCACCATTTTGCTAAGGCGTATATGGCATAGTACATTGGTGTTTTATCCCATTATCAGCCATGTATGCATGAAACTCCTTAGACATATACTCCCCCCTCGATCAGTATGCAGATTCCCTTGCAATAGAATTCTTTTTGCAAGCTAAGCAAACTAGTCATTTTTGACACTAAGCAATACATAATCATTCCCTTGCAGAATTCTTGTGAGCTAAGCAAATTGGCCACTTGTATATAAGTCATTTTTTATACTAAGCAATAGACAATAATTACCTTATAATAAAATACTTAGAATCTCCCCTCCTTCTCTACTTTCTTGAATGCATACTAGATAGGTTTGTTTGTATATTTTCCTCTTACTTTAGCTTATTCTCCTTTCCCCACCTTTTGTGTGAGAGAGAACCATTGCAAAGATGATTCTCTTTTTGCCTCCATCTAGGCATACAGAGCTCTTTCTTCATCTGATAAAGGAGCATTCTAATGTGACAAGGAGTGAGGATGTGATGGAAGAGCTAGCCCGCCCAGATCAAGAAGTCACAATTGTGGGTCTAAGGCAAGGCCCAAAGACACATGCTTTGGCAAGGCTAAGTAAGCTCTTGACTTGAACACACTGAAAGTAACATGCTTAGAGTGGAAAGCTATGTTGTTGCATTGAGTAAGTAAGTAGAGCTATGCTTAGCATAGTAGGAGAAGGACTCCTACTATGCTATGTGTGCTTTGCTACCCGATTTTTGTAACTGTGGTTGTTGGGCTACTTGGCCATGGACAACTTGAGCAAAACGCACACTTCTAGAGGGAGAAAACCATGAGGTTCATGGTCTTACTTCCACTCTTTAACATGGGAGCTACATCCTAATATAGAGTTTCACAAATTTTATTATGCTATTCACTAAGCCAATTAGATAATATGGGGCTCGAAGAACCATGGAGCTCTCTTGTTTAAAAGGGGTTGTGCTATTCCTCCCCACATACGTCCACTTTTAATTTTCTCATTTCATCCGAAAGCTCCTTGATTTCCTTCTTAAGAGGGGAACACTATGTCGAAGAGGAGTGTTGGTCGTTTGCGAGAACCAAAGGGCTAGTTGGTTTGAAGAGGTATGATTTGATTCACTATAGTCAATTTGAGGTATGATTTGATTCACTATAGTCAGAAGTGGTATGGTTTAGGACCAGTCTCCATAGTAATCAAATGCAAGGCATATTGGGGAGAAGCTTTGAGTAGGCCTAGTGGTAGGCAACTTGTTGAGGTGACATGAAAGGTATTGGTAATGTAGAAGTTCTTCATGTGTGCGAGGTGTCCTTATACTGTGGAAATGATTCAGACCCTTCAAAATTAGGTAATTAATAGAAGATGTTTACACCTTTTGGCTTGTGATTGGCAGAATGAGCACTAGGACCACACCATAAAATGATTTTCATGGTGGGTAGATGGTGGTCTAGACCTTCTTGGCATAACATGATATTATACCCCAAGCTTAGTGTGATTCCTAGAGATTTGGCTTCTTCATGGTAGATACATCAACCAAGGTAAGGTTGTGTTAGCGTTGACTTAGAGTGTTTAGGAGCAAAGGTTGCATGCATTGAAGCTCTTTGGAGGTACAAGGGTTCTCGAGGAAATGGGTTGTACCATGGGCCTACCATGGTCTTCCTCCTATCCAAAGATGTACCTAGATGGTTAGCATTGATGAGGTTCGATACAGGTGAATAAGTGTGTGCATACTATGAGGTACAAGACTTGAAAATTTTTGGAATGCCTGTAACGAAATATGTAGGTGACATACATGTGTGTGTGTATACTGTGAGGTGTGAAAATAAATTGGGATGCCCATAGTGCAAGTGATGTGCATGAAATATTTAATAGAACAAGTATAGAGGTAACAAGAAGAAGGATATCTCACAGTATTGCTTAATGCCAAAATTGACATATATACAACAAAAATTAAAGTAGTCCCAAGCCACTAGTTTTAATCTTAATTAAGTATGTACACAAACTTAATGACTTCCCTATTTTCTTGGGGCCAAGCTGCTTTATAAATTCTACCATCATTTTACAAGAATTGAGGCTTCCATTTACATGCCGGTAAGATGGAAAGCGCCTTATGGTCTAATAGGAGGTTGCACGGGTGATACCATGTGGGTATGTTTTGTAACCCATATCTTCACTTGACTTCCAAAAATTAGCCAAGTACTCGCCTCATCCACCACTATTTGATCTAAGTGTAGTTTAAAATACATGCCTTAATAAACACGTGTTTCCTATTCAAGCAAGGATTCAATATGGCACACGTGGCATGTCTAAGCACTTGTATGTGGAGGAAATGTTTGTATAGTATAACGTTTATTATAATGTAATTGTAGAGCCATGTGTGGATGACTTCACACCTATTTCGATCGAGCCTTGATGTTTCTCATCTTGTTCTATACTATTGTTGCCTATGCGATCATTACTTACATATGGGAATGTGGGTGATGTCATTATTTAAATCTATATATGTGACGTATGTTTATTGGGGATATTTTATGTGTGGGATGTGCCTTTTACTTATATCATTTTTGAGGAATAATGTGTTTAATCAATTGTGTGCGTTGAAACTTAGTATGATATAGTCAAGGTTAATATGTTTAATTAGTATTACATGCATTGACTAATATTATTTTGATGTAGGCAATGATTAAGTGGCAGACTATTTGTTAGTCATGGGTGGAACATGTGTTGGACCACAATGAGATATCTTGGAAGACATGTGAATACCTATTATGGTTACATATTTTAGCATTTATGTTTTTGGAAGGCTAAGGCCTCAAACCTTTATACATACCAGTTAGTATTTATACTTTTGGTAGGCCTAAGACTTGATATTTTTAGCTTACTATATTTTTGGAAGAGCTTGTACATACCAATTAGTATTTATACTTTTGGTAGGCCCAAGACTTGATATTTTTAGCTTGCTATATTTTTTAAAGAACTTGTATTGTCAAGAACTCAAAAAGCTTTTAAGATTTATTTTTGGAGTTGTATTTTTAAAAAGCAAGCTTTAATACATACACACATACACACACACACACACACACACACACACACATACACACATATACATACATACATACATATATATACATATATATACATATATACATATATACATACATACATATATACATACATACATACATACATACATATATATATATATACATACATACATACATACATATATACATACATACATACATACATACATACATATACATATATATACATACATACATACATACATACATACATACATATATATATACATACATACATACATACATACATATATACATATATATATATATACATGCATACATACATATATACATACATATATACATATATATATATATATATATATCTATATATATATATGTGTGTGTGTGTGTGTGTGTATGTATATGTATGTATGTTATGTATAGATATATATATGTATGTATGTATGTATGTATGTACATACATATATATATATATGTATGTACATTGAAGTAATACCTAGCTTAAAGCTAATAAGTAAGCTTCCTTATCGGCTTAGTTTTAAGGAAGCACAAGAAGTAGAATGATAGTTAAAGGAACACCTTAAAAGTGGATTCACTAGACCAAGCACTTCGCCTTGGGACTTCACCAATTCTATTGGTGAAGAAAAAAGATGGGTCTATGTGATGTGTAGAGACTACCGTGATTTGAATCAAATCATGATTAAGAATAAGTCCCTTTGCCCCCACGAATAGATGAGTTGTTTAATCAACTCTAAGGGGAAAAGTAATTTACAAAAATCAATTTACGATCCGGATATCATCAAGTGAGAATTCAGGAAGCAGATGTCCCAAAGACTACTTTTCGAACTAAGTTTAGTCACTATGAGTTTTTAGTCATGCCCTTTGGTTTAACTAATGCTCCAGCCATATTCATAACACTCATGGATAGTGTCTTGAAACCCTATTTAGGAAAATTTATCGTGGCTTTCCTAGACGATATCATGATCTATAGTCGTACCAAAAAAGAACATCTCGAACACTTATGGCAAGTATTTGAGTTACTTAGGAAGCATTCACTTTATGCCAAAGAGAGTAAATGTGAATTTTTCGTAAAAGAAATTCAATACTTAGGCCACATAATCTCGGAATGTGGCATTTGTATGGATCCAATGAAAGTTGAAGCCATATTAAAATGGCCACATCCCACAAACTTAGAAGAATTACAAATTTTTCTTGGTTTGTCTAGATTCTATAGAAAGTATGTTCGAGATTATACTAAGATAGATGTTCCAATGGCGGATTAATATGCTCAACAAAGTAATGATGCAATAGGTGCACTCCTCTGACAAGGGAGAAAACCTATTGCATTTAAAAGTAAAAAGTTGGACAGAGCTCAACAAAATTATTCAGTTTATGAAAGGGAGTAGTTATATGCTATTATTCATGCCTCAAAGAAGTGGAGGCATTATTTATATGCTGCCAGATTTGACATAGTCTTTGATCATAAGAGTATCAAATGGCTATCTAGTCAAAAAGAGTTGAAAGGATGCAAAGCTCGATGGGCAGAGTTTCTCCAAGAGTTTGACTTTTAACTGAGATATAGAAAAGGACGATACAATGTGGTAGCCAATTGATTGAGTCTCATGCCCATGGTTAACGAGTTGAGTTTTACTTAAATTAAGAGTGATTTTTTTGGAATCACTTAAGGGGAAGTGTGTTGATGATCCGCATTATGCCCACGTGTGGAGTGTCATAGAGAAGAGGGATCCCTTGATTAAAAATGAAGATACCCCGTTAACGAGGCAGACACTTCCACTAGCACTAAGTCTTGAAGATGTCTCAAGGACTCACTTACGAGTGAGATGAAAGAAATCGTTGGAAGAATATGTCCATCGATAAATGGTTACTTACTTTAGAAAGGTAGAGTATGTATACCTTCAAACTCAGCCATTAAGCGCTGAATTTTATATGAATGTCATGATAGTTCGAGTGCTGGTCATCCTGTAATACAGAAGATATATGCACTAATTAAGAGATAATTTTATCGGTTTGGCTTAAGTAGGGACATCCAAGATAATTTTATCGGTTTGGCTTAAGTAGGGACGTCCAAGACTATGTCTTCAATTGCCCAAAAGTGCCAGGTCAATAAATCAGAACGCGTAAAGGTAGGTGGTTTACTAAGTCCAATAGAGATCCCAAATGGCTAGTGAGAGAGTTTCTCAAATGGACTTTATAATTAGATTACCTAAAATGAACAGAGGCCACGATTCGGTTTGGGTGGTTGTGGATAGGTTGACTAAAATGTGTCAATTTATTCCGACAAAAATAACAGACTACGCCTGAGTTAGCAAGGATATTCATTGAAAATATCTATCGATTATATGGCTTACCTACCAATATAGTTAGTGATAGAGGTACAAAGTTTAACAGTCATTTTTGGCGTGTTGTGTTCAAGAGATTGGACACCATGCTAAGTATGAGTACAGCTAATCATCCTCAAAGTGATGGTCAAACCAAGAGAGTCAACCAAGTCTTGGAAGACATGCTATGAGCATATGTAAGCAAAAAGCAAACCAATTGGGAAGATTATTTACCCGTATTGGAATTTGCTTATAATAGTGCCAAACATTTAACAACGGGATTTAGTCCATTTATGTTAATGTATGGTTTTCAACCAGGAGCTCCCGCGGCCATTGGAATCGAGAAAGAAAAGATACAAAAGGTTAAATAATTTCTTCAAGATCTCCACGAGATGATGAAAATCATGAAAGATAATGTTAAGAGAGCACAGGACCGTGTAAACGTTATGCAAACAAAGATCGTAGACAAATCATATTTGAAGAAGGTGATAAAGTGTTTTTAAAGGTTCCCGCACACTCCAAATCTTTGAAGACGGGGAGAAGTCCGAAGATATCTCCAAGGTATTGTGGTCCATTTACAATACTTAAGAAAGTAGGTAGTGTTGCTTATAAGTTAGCTTTACCATAAAGCTATAAAGTTCATCCAATTTTTCACGTCAGTATACTGAAAAAGAAGTTGGGTGATCACGATAATCTCGTCAGTTAAGAGATCCTAGTAGAACTTATCGAACCCCATCCTTACCACACGAACCAGAAAAGTCTTGGATTTCCAAGAGAGAATAACTCGACACTCTGTACGACAAGAGTGTTTAGTCAAGTGGAAGGATACACCAGAAGAAGGTTCTACCTGGGAAAGGTAAGCACAGTCAGAAAGAGTTTCCCGAATTTTGTTTTCTAGGACAAAAACTCCTCTTAAGGGAGGAGTAATGTCATGACATTGAAATTATTGGGAGCCTAGAGAGCTCGACGGTCCGGGCAGGGTTTAGGGGAGCCAAAAGACCAGTTATGGACTCTAGGGTGATCGGGCACTAATAAGAGTGTCCGGGCACGTATGAAGAGCAGTTCTGCTATTAAAAGAGTTTGGGTCCAGATATAGGAATCGGGGTGAGATTTTGGCTATGGTTGGGTGGAGAAGAAGGAGCTCTATGCACTCTAGTCTTGGAGAAGAAGTCGTGTACCTGAGGCTGCCTCAACACAATACTCTCATGATGCATGCTATTATGAGCAAACTCAGTAAGTGGAAACCATTCATCCCAAACACGTATATCATGGAGATAATGCCTCAAGTAAGTTTCCACCCACTTGTTCACCCTCTTGGTTTTCCCATCAATCTCGGGGTGAAAAGGCAGTGCTAGGTGTCAAAGTTTCCCATAATCTCAAACAATATCCTCCAAAATGATCTCATAAACTTCACATCACGGTCGCTCATAATTTTTTGTGGTATCCCATGTAACTTGAACACATGAATGATTCACAAATAGTTTTGCAACCATTGATGTCGAATAGTTTTGGAAGGAATAAAGTGTGCCACCTTTGTCATGCCATCCACAACCACATATATGCTATCACATCCCCTCTTTGTGTGAGGTAGCCCCGTGATAAAATCTATGGAAATATGATTCCATTTTCCCTCAATAATAGGCAAAGGTTGAAGTAATACACCTGTCTTATGTGTGGGATTCTTGTTTTGTTGGCATAGAGACAACTTGTTACAAAAACATGCACATGTTTCCACATACCCTTCCAATTTAAAAAAGATTCTCTTTGTCAAAGGTCTTGAACATCCCCATGTGCCCCAACAATGGAGAAGAATTCATTTCCTCCAATACCTTCTTCTTATAGCTTGATGTAGGCACAATGTAGACCTAACCTGTGTAGTAAATGAGACCATTATGAAGCTCATAATGTAGTAAATCATACCTAACCTGTGTAGTAAATGAGACCATTATGAAGCTCATAATGTAGTAAATCATCATGGGAACCTTGATATAATTTTTTCCACATTGACACATGTGTCTCGAATAGAGAGATTTAAACAAGTCAACAATTAAGAATAGATTTCATATTCCACAGTTGTGTTGATGAGTTAAAGGGTGTATGTTACTTCTCAAAGATTGACTTGAGATTGGGATATCACCACCTAAATATCAAAGAGGGTGATGAGTGTAAAATGGTTTTCCAAATCGAGGGAGGGCTCTACTACTAGGTTATATGCCGCTTGCGTTGTGCAATGCACCAGCCACTTTCCAAGTATTGATGAACAAAGTGCTTTAACCTTTCCTTTACAAATGACTGCTTGTATTCTTTGATGGCGTCTTGATTTATATCAAGAGTGAGCAAGAGCACTTGATGCATAAAAGGGCTATTTTGGATGCTTTGAGGGCTAATAAATTGTATGCAAAGGAGAGAGTGCACTTTTATGGCACAAAAGGTTGAGTGTCTTTGGACACATAGTGAGAAAGGAAGGCATGATGGTGGCAGATCATCCTAAGAAGGTTGAGTGGGTTGATAATTGGCCTAAACCTACAAACGCTACTCAATTGAGTGGTTTGTTAGTCTTGTCTTCATTTTATAGGAGGTTCATCAAGCAATATGCTCACATTACCACTAACATGGTATCATTACATTTAAGAGGTCGAAAGAAAAATGAGAAAGAGGTGGCTATGCATATCTATGATCAAGAGATGTTGGCAATACTTCATGCAATAAAGAAGTGGCATCTACTTATATACAAGAATCATTTCTTTGTGAAACGTGATCGTAGAGTACTCCAATACTTCTTGTCTCAACTTACTCTTTCTCCTAAGAAAATAAGATGGATGGCCACTCTCCTAAAAGCAAAGAAGATTGGTGGCCACTCTACAAAACTATGATTTCAAGATTTCTTATATGAAAGGGAAGGAGAATGTAGTGGTAGATGCAGTACCACATATGTGGGCATGTTTATGCATGGCAATATCGAAGGTACACAAGGATTGGATTATGGATACTCAAAAGTGCCATCCTTCTTCTTGATCAGGAGTACGGGTGCTACTGTAAAGGGTGACTGGTGGGTGATTAGCTAGGAGTAACCCATCCCATATCCATAACCTCTAATACTTCCTTTGCCACTTCATCCTTTTCTACCTTTGACAACCTATAAGGTAGTTTGTTGACGGGTTTGATATGTAGCTCAAGCTCTATCCCATGATCCACCTCCCTCTTTGGTTGGAAAGCACTTGAGCATTTGAAACACATCCTTTTACTCCGTTAACAATCTCTTCATACCTTTATGTGCATAGCTTCACCCTTTTCACCATTGCATTCTTCTTTGCGCAAAGTTGTATCACGCTTGAGCTCTCTCTTGTTGCATGGCATTAATCATCTCGATCCTTGACATGTGAGTCCCAGCCAATGTAACCTCTTCATTACCATTCATAAAACTCATATATCCATGTTGTAAATTGATTGTAAAAGACCCAAGAGTAGCTAACCAATGACATCCCAATACAATGTCAATGGGGCCTATATCCAATACACGTAAATTAATTAGCCTTGTAAGTGTAATCTTTTGTGAGAGTAACAAACCAGTGCATCCTTGCATACCAATGTGCAATCCATTTTTTCCCCATTAGCCACTTAACTTCATGCCCCAAGGGTAAAGCTATTAGCTGTAATTTGAGATTGCACAGACTTTATCTTAATTGATAAAACTATGTGTACTCTTGCTATCCACCAAACTAGAACACTCATATGAACCAAAGCTTGCACGATTGCACTCAATGGAGGAGGGTACACTCTTCTTCTCAAGTGGGAGAAGACACCATGGGCCAATATTAGAGAGAAAGCTATAATTATGATTAGTATATTGATTAGTCTCCTCATCAGCCTTCTTTTTCACTTATGCACATGACCATGGTTGTGTCGCACTTTCACGCTACACTTAAAAGTGTCCATGGGCATGGCCAACCTACTTCCTAGCCTTTGGCCCCTTTCACATACACTTAATCCCTTGACCTTAGGCCCAAAATGGATAGCTTTTTTAACTTTGTTACACCTCCTCTTGTTTATTTTAAAAGAGATATTCACACCTATACACCCACCTACGATGAGTGGGCCCTTCCCTTGCCCTCTTACAAATGATGCCATCACCCAATCCTAGGGAATGTAATCTAAACCCTTGCACCTCCAATGAAGTAGTGCCAACACTTAATAGAACTTATTTTTTCATTAATCATGTCATTAATAACTAGAATCCATGATGACTTTTATTTATATGTGGCATTCCCACGTGTAGTCCACTATTGATAAATTTGCACACTAATGTGTCCTTGCATGCAAGAATGTGTGTGTGTGTGTGTGTGTGTGTGTGTGTGTGTGTGTGTGTGTGTGTGTGTGCGCATACACATACACGTGTGCATGTGTGTGTGTGTGTGTGTGTGTGTGTGTGTGTGTGTGTGTGTGTGTGTGTGTGTGTGTCCATTCATATGTCAACAATGTCCATTCAAATGCCACTCAACATAACTACTGTGTTTTCCTCCATCCATCTTTATAATGTCTATCTTTCATCAATCAACAATCTCAAACTTCATTTTCTTAATGAAGTTTGGTGTGTGTGTGTGCGCGCGCGCGCGCGCGTGTGTGTCTCCATTCATATGTCAACAATGTCCATTCAAATGTCACTCAACATAACTACCGTGTATTCCTCCATCCATCTTTGTAATGTCTATCTTTCCTCATTTAACAATCTCAAACTTCATTTTCACTATTAAGTGGTGCTAAAATAAATTTGCACTTCACTAGAAATGTATCACCCTCATACTTGTAGAGCTTTTAATCACATCAAATGGTGCTAGATCAATGCTTTAACTTTGAACATAAGAAGACTTGCAAGGTTTAGGATATAAACATTAATTTTTTTTTGTGTTTGTGTGCATGCATGTGTGCACAACACACGTGTGCGTGCGAGCATGTGTGTGTGTGTGTGTGCCCACGCGCTCATGCACACGTGTGTGTGTGTGTGTGTGTGTGTGTGTGTGTGTGTGAGAGAGAGAGAGAGAGAGAGAGAGCTTTGTACAAAAGTTGGATCCACTTCAAAAGTAAGACATATGATAATGGTCAAAATTTATCGAAACTCCATAGTGTTACTTTATAGTAGAGATTTTTACACGAGAGATTTTTATTTTAGTTGTAAAAATAAAAATCTCTAGTGTTATCCTCCAACACCTATTTCAGAGAAGCATCTTGATTGTGATGCAATTAAAAGTGTGCTTGGAGGACCACTCGTAGAACTATTTTCATGAATGTGTCCAATTATAATAGGCTGAAATCATGTCCCTAACATGAAGCTATTATGGCTTTTGCTGGTAGACCCAGCATGCTCTTCACTAAAATGGGAAAGTGAATTTTGAATCTTGCAACAAGTAATG
>NC_141052.1:35890378-36005378 GCF_041138505.1 Cibotium barometz
GATGATACTCTACAAAATTTACCCATAAGTTTCTGATCGTCCCCCCCTCCAAGTTAAGGTGACAGGGTTTGGATCTTGGAGTAAGCAGGCGCAGTCACAACCACTCAAGCTAGTAGGGCTGGCTTGCAATATTTCCTCTACTTAAAGACAGGGGACGGCTGATGATGATGATTTCATTGGCTACGGTTGTTTGTAAAAGACCCTCACGGTGTCACAGAGGTAACACAAATTCAATCATCGCACCACGGTCATTTCACAATTACCTGACGTGCTTAGTTGACCACATAACTTCACCAATGCTCGAGACTCTTCTTCAACATTACCTCTGGAACTTTGAAAACACACGACATTTGGCAAAGAATATCAAAAAATGAAGAGCAAAGATTTCTATATTTATTGGTTACTGAGGTCAAATTTTATTTGCATTATTAGTAACTAACATACATAAAAGAGTTGCAAAAGCTGCCAAATTTTGAAGTGTAAACATCTCTCTAGAAAGTTCAATGCATAATCCATACTGTGCCTTATAATAGTGGGTAAAATCACCGTGGGACCTAAAATTGAGCTTCCTCCAGCTGTTGCCAAAATATCATATTAACAAAACATGCTCAGTTGTACGTACCGTGCAGCACCACCTCTTATTGGTATCTCTAGTCTTGTTGCTAATCAACTTTCCATGGTCAATGACGCAAGTGCATTCACCTCCTCCTTTGTTAACAACGCATCTATGAAAATATCAAGTCCTTGTCCTTCCATGAACCGCTCGATTGAATGGGTTGTGATGCCTGCACGATGGTCTGTCACTCGGCCTTGAGGAAAATTATAGGTCCGAATCCGCTCTGACCTGTCTCCACTACCGATCTAGGCCATTGGCATACAGCAAACCAAAATAAGGGGACGTAAGAACAAGCTCCACAAGAACACAGGAAGCTGAGGGACATGCATGGGTTCACAGCCAAGCAATATGCTACCTGAAGCTGTCGCAATTCAGAGCGAGTTGCACTTAATCTTTTTCTCTCTGATTCATAAAGCCGAGCACGTAAGATACTCATTGCCCTTGCCTTGTTCTGAAACCACCTTGATCTCCTTAGCCAGCCACCACAAAGCATAGAAGCACACAACAATTCAAACCGGAAGAAAATCCTGCAACAGAACTATTACCAGATGCTGAGAGCGCTCATCTTGAATCGCAACAGCTATTCCACTAGGAATGTGAGTTATTCGCACAGCACTGCTGGTAGTATTCACATGCTGCCCTCCTGCTCCTCCTGCCCTGTAAGTATCAATACGCAGGTCCTCATTGCGTATTTGGACATCTACCTGACCTCATAAAGGCAACAAACAAACCCCGCACTGAGTGAACAATCTTTTTGTATCAATGGCTAAATACGTTCAAGCCTGAGGAACCACCCCATCCAAGAGACATCCCAATGAACAATCATGATTGAGTTCTGTACATTTCTGGTAGCATGTCCTGTGTCAAGGGAAACTTGAGAACAGTCTTTTTCCCAAGGAGAAAAATATCTTTCTATTAGTAAATAAAAGTACTTCTAAAAGAAAACGGAAAACAACCCTCAAAAACAGGTAAAGTCAGCAAATAAAGAGGGAGGGAATTCCTCCAGGGCTAACTGCTCTCCAACCATGACCTGTGATCATCGGTGGGAGTTGATCAGCAGCCTTGTAGCATGGCAGATACGCTGGCTAGGGTGCTGCAAGGAGGGCTTGTGGAACCCTCTCCTACGTCGACCTGTTTTTTTATAAAATGACCTAGTATCCACACTCTTTGCAACCGCTTGGAGCACCTCCAATGCAGCTCTAGGGCTATGCAGGGAAGATGGGTAGCCTTCCCGCACATCTGAAGCCCCAGCCTTTTCCAGACCAGAGCCAAGGGTGGCATTGTCTGGCAAGATAAGACACCACTTTGGCTCTTCCTCACAGTGAACAGCTGGGCCCGTCTCCATCTGTACCCCAAGTGATGAAGTGGCCGTCAGTCATACCTTGATGAAGAGGCGAAGCACATGGAGCAATTTTTTCCCCTGTAAAATCTCCTACTTATTGTGGCTCACTGCTCATTGAGGTAGGAGCCTGGCTGTACATGTAGACTCGCAGATTGCCGTCACTACAGAGCACTGTGGGAGTCCAAGAACCGCCGTCTTTGGGATTGTCCAGCCACTCATCAGAAAGTTTGGTGGAGGAAACATGTGTTTCAAGAAGTCTATAACAATGGGACATCCACATGTAAGTCTTGGCCTAGCAATGACTTGATCCATGTGAGAATGTCTTTTGAGGTCTTTATACTAACTCATTAAATAAAAACTGTTCAAAAATCGAAGTGCTCGCTTGACATGACATGCTCTTTAAGCTTAGTAATCACTTCAGTTCTTGGAAGATCTAGCAGGCTTCTTTGTCAATTTGTAAGCTTTGTTATATTCAGTATTATACACTTGAAGAAACCTGAAGTCTTCTGTGGTAGTTTTTCTTTCCTCTCTTTCTCTCCTCCATAAATTCTCAGTTAATGCTTGAAAATAGTTTAAAGGCCGCACTCTCATTAGTGCACCCTGACAGCAGACCAGGCATGTGTTACCATGGCTTGATCATGCATAAGTTATAGAGGCTCATGAGAGAGGGCACCCTGATTCTATGTGCCACTCCCGTTTTCTCAGCTTGCATCCACATCTCCACAAATTGGGTTCTGATGCAAGACCCGAATGAAATTCTTGGACTGTTCACTGAAGCTCATCTGAGTGCCGTGGAGGCATCTACTACAACCAGCACAATGGTTAAACATAGCCAGGCAGCAAGAGGAATTGTGAAGAGGCCTTCTGTGTGCAAGTTGAAAATGACGACTTGCTATGGGTCAGTGTTGCCAGGCGTTTCGGAAACGGCAGGTATGAAACGGGTTTCATACGTTTTGAAACGTTTCATAAAAGGTAAGAAACAGGTACAAAAAGGTTTCATACAAAATACAAAAAGCATGTATATTTTTAACTTGAAATATACAAAAGAAAAAACTGTTGACATAACTTATAAGAGACCACATTAAATTCATTTCAATAAAAACAAAATACATGTAAGATATGATGATATCACAAATCACGTGGGTGATCACTGATGACTAAACAGAAATCAAAAGGATCACCACGTGGGTGATGAGTCATGACTCAAAATCCAAGATCAAAATAAATAACATGTCCAAAGTTCAAACTAAATAACATGTCCAAATAAAATGATACTGGCAGCTGCTAGCTACTATCGGCATCCTCATGCTCATCCTCATCTGCATCTTCTGCCTCTGCAGCCTCACTCTCAAGGTCACTGTCGGTAGCCGAGTCCTCAAATGCCTCATCCTCTAGAGGTGCAGGTGCACCACTAGTACTAGCCTCTCGAGAAGATCATGTAGTGCGAGCCGGAGCCATGATCTCCTCATAGAGCATAGAATAGATGTCTCTCTCCTCTTGAGGAATGTCGGGAATCTCCTTGCACTTCATGATATCAACCTTATCTGGATTCACTTGGCGAGGCTCAACGGGATGACCCTTTTGTTCTAGCAATCGGAGATTGCAATGTCAAAAGACAAGCCTCTCCAATTGTGCTGTGGAGAGTCTATTTCTCTTTTTCGTGTGAAAAAGAGCCTATGTACTCCAATTCCTCTCACAAGGCCCTGAACTGCAATCCTGGGAGAGAACTCTCAATGCAATCCGTCTCTACATTGTACAAAAAAGAATGTTAAGTTAGAGTCAAAAAGAGAGTAGCATTTGAATGTAGATTTTGAAAGAATAGGAGACAAAGATACAAGATTCAAGAATCAAGAACCTTACCAAGTTGGGTATCCCAATACCGTATTTCTCCCACCAAGACACCGGCTCCAACTGTGTCTCCCTAAGCAATGCAGTAGCTCGCCCAAACATATGGCTACCGTTGCGGTAAATGAGAAGCTCCTCCTCAAGCTTTCTCATAAGCTGTATATCACCTCCCACTCCCACCAACTTGGTAATGTACTCGATCCATCCTGACTCTAGCTCCTCATTGAGGTATTGCTCCTCATTCCTCCAAAGGGGATGCAAAATGTGAGCAACAGCATGGATTGGCCTATGAAACCAATCCCAACGCCGATTCTAGATCTCCTTAATATCTTGAACTCTACATGTGACATACATAAGAGATCAAGATTTATAAAATAACTTATAAGAAGACTCAAGAGAAATACTCAAAGACTAAAGTTAAAGCCCAAGGGTGAGCACCTGTGACCTGTCACGCGACAAGGAAGTGAAATCATTGAGAGCTTCACCAATTCTGTCCATGAACTCATAAAGCAGCCCAACGGTACTCCCCTCCATGTCTGTGAGCCGAAGGACACTATACATGGGGTGAAGTGCCTTCACAAGTCCCTCTGCATCCTGCCACCAAGTATCTCTCATGACCATACGAGAGAATGCTATAGACTTGGGCTCATCCTTGTCCTCCCATGCTGTCCATTCACGACACACAATAGTGCGTAATAAGCCATGTCGCACTCTCACTAGTCTCTCCACCACAATAAACATATATGTAAACCGAGTTTTGGAGGGCTTTAGAAGCTCAAGATCACTATTGGCCCTGTACATGCTCAAAACCTTTAGCCTCTTTGTGACAAAGTTCACCATGGTAGATGCAGCTGAAAATACATGGCTCACCCAATCAAGCTTCCCCACATCCTCAATCATCAAGTCAAGGCTGTGTGCTGCACAAGGTGTCCACACAATCTTGGGGAACTCCTCCTCTAACATCCTGCCCATGGATACACAATTGGACCCATTGTCCGTGATCACCTGCACAATGTTATCAGGCCCAATTTCATTGATTGCCTGGCGCATGTGGGACATAATGAACTCCCCTGTAACCACTATCCCTGGCACCGATGCATCTATGGCACAAATGAACATTGTGCCTTTGCAAGAGGCAGGCTTAGTTCCGTACGTCGTACGGATCAGATCGTACGTATGATTCGTACCGTACGGTATCGTACGTTTCCGTACGATCAGGTACAATTTTGCTATTTTGTAACTTCTTGTCTACAATTTTTAAGTTTAGGAAGTATTTTTTTTTTAAAACGTACTAATATCGTACCGTACCTCAAAAAATTTTAAGGTACCAATTAGTACCGTATTTTATCGTACCTTTCGTACTAACTAAGCCTGGCAGGAGGACACAAGAATGTTGTACACATTTCTCTTCCGCACATCTGTCCATCCATCACAAAGCAAAGTACAACCATACTTTGCCCAAGTGGCCTTGAGAGGCTCCATCTCCATCTCCACAGCCAGTTGCTCCTTGCGAAGCTCAGTAGTGCGCAATGTCTCGTAGGAGGGGCCATCCCACTCACACCCAATGCGGGAGATAGCTCTTATTGCCTTCTTCCATCGAGGAGTCCTGACAATGTGGAAGGATAATCCACATTGAATAAACAACTTCATCAACTCCCTCATTGCCTCTTTCATGGCAGCCTTTTGCATCCCTACCTGTACATGTCCTTTCTTGAACACTGGAAGACTAGTTCTTTTGGCTTGAGGTGCCGAGCTAGAACCACCTGCAACACCACCTGCAACCTCACCACTGGTATCTTCCTCTCTGATACTGCGAGTCCTCTTGGAGACACTTTGACGTGCTTCAGGCTCTCCCAGATTGGGGATATCCTCAAGGGGGATACCTAGCTGCATGGCCTTCCAAGCCTTGAGGCTATCATAGATTTCTTGTGGCACATGCTTACATGGCACGATGCCAAAACCCTTTGTGACAAATGTGCCTTCAGCCTGGTGACACTGCCATGGTGCTTATCAGCACAAAAGTTGCATTTCCACTTTCCGGAGCCCGAGCCACCATATCTAGACTCGAAGGTGGCATTGTTCCAAAGAGAATCACCTGTTCGAGGTATCCTACAAGGCGGGGATAAATGCAGATTGTTGGCCCTGCAAGTGCGACACAGAACATAAACTAATCTCATTATATGATTCATGATTTTAACTGTCATCTTGGCCAACAATAGAGCAAGGGGAAGAGAAGGTAGATAGCCTTAGAAGTTAGGCCTCAATAGAGCAAGGGTGGACCGTGGAACATAGTTGTCACGGTACGAAAATACGATACCGTACGGTACGATACCGTACGGGAATATTCGGTACGATATGAAATTTTGGGATACGTTACGATAAAATACGGTTTTTATTTTTTACACTTACAAGCTATGGAGCTTCAAGCTTGAATGTGAGGGAAGGTTGGGAGGGGAGGAGTCTATAGTGCTTGAGAAACCAGTACATGGATATGTGTCTCTCCCGATTGTCTCCAAAAAAGAACCTGGATGGGTAATGCAATACCAAAGGTCTCCCAGTGTAGCGTTTATGACTAAGGGACCGTCCTTGCACAAATACGAGGAGTGCATCTAGGGTGATAAGTTTAGGGACTCCTCTCTAGATCAAAATGGCCATGTCCAAATGTTCTCCCTTGTGCATAACTTGAGAATCTAATTGTCTAGCCTACCTATACCAGGGATCCCCAAGTGATGTAGCAAGATTCTCTCATCCTACCAATCAAGTGTACACTACCAGTCTACCTCGCCAGATTTTTTAGGTCTCTCCACAACCCCATATGGAATACTGAGTGGACACGAAAGTTGCGAAGTATTGCGAGCATTTGGGATCTTCGTAAAGCAGGGTTTCTATTTTTTTTAGCATTTGGAAAAAAAATTTCAAGGAAAAAAAAAATTTGGGGAGAAAAAAAAAACCTTACTCGTACCGTACGATATCGTACGAATTCGTACGGTATCGTACCGTACGACTCAAACGTACGAACAGGTTCGTACGCGTACGAGAAACAACCATGCCGGCGTGGAAGATATGCCATGAATATTGATGGAAGAGAAAAAAGTGTGCTGCTTTGTGAGTTGTGCAGAGAAAACCAACATAAAGCAAAACATGACATTACCCCTTTGGAAGACCTCCACAAGGCCCAAGGACACCAAGGAGCAAGCGGGCTGACACGAGCAATGGCAGGCTGGCACACAAATCGGCGAAAAGTCACAGGCGGCCGCCAACTGGGAAACGTGAACGAAAGTGCGCCGTACGAAACGATTCGTTTTTGAGGTTTTAAAAATATGCATGATGAAAAAAGTTTCGTACATTTCGAACCTGTACGAAACGCGTTTCTATGCAACTGTGCTATGGGTAATAGTCACATGAAAACATGTTTAGCCCCTTCAAAACATGATGAAACATTAAACACACAGATTGTTATAGACATTTCAAAACCTGGCATTTTCCCAATTGAGGAAAGCTCATTTTTTCCATTTTTTGCCCAATTGAATGACCAACGCTTCCCATCCTACAGTCCGCCAACTCTCCTACACACAGCAGCCCTCTCCTGCAAACTCTTTTGCTCTCCTCCCAATCTCCTCCCCTTCTTGTCACATGCATCATCCTCAATCATTACATATGTGTCATGCTAGGCTTCCATCTAGGGTTCGGATTAAAGTATAGCAAAAGAATAAGCCCAAGCGATCCCTTATCAAAAGACGCTACGCTACATGTGAATGCAACTAATGCAAATCGTAACAAAAATTAATGCAAAGTTAGCCCACTAGTTAACCTACTACCCCTCCCCCATATTCTATCCATCTTCCGCAGACCACAAGTCTTTTGGGGCAGCCATCGTTAAGAAGAGTAGTAGATTCAGCGTCACCAACAACTACCAATGCAAATCGGTTCATATTTCAGCAATTGGGAGAGAATGGAGGATTTCCTACTCTCTTCACACTAAGCTTAGTATGCAGTTTAGTTTTCAGCAGATCTAGAACGATTCTTTTTTTTTTCCGGGAAAAAGATCCTTCAATTAGTTAAAGAAAAACAGCCGCAAAGGGCTAAGTACAACCATGACGGGCTAGATACAGCCTCACCTCATATAAGGGTGGGAGACAAATGATCAAAGGGGAAGAGATGCTTCTCCTACGGCTGGCCACTATGTGAGGAGAAGGCTATCTCATGGGGGGGGGAGGAAACAACCATACAGGTGCTTTGTAATGCCAAATGGGGTCACCGCCTCTATCTGTGAGGAAAGGGCCAAGCCTCCAAAGTCTCAAGAAGGCTTCCCGCCACTTCCGCATGCAATCAGAACCTCTCTGCAGCTTCTCCCACTGACCGTGGAGGGTGTGAATGATATCAAGCCATATGCTCTTGATGGTCTCAACCGGTGGAGTGTGGGTACCCTCGATGGCCTCACTGCATCTAGCACGCCAAATGTGCCAGGCTGCTATGCTACTGCAAATCTCCCATCGCTGGCATGAGCCTGGTCGCCAGACACCTGCCGGTGGGGCTGTGACTGGTACTGCTGCAACACGATGGTGGGAAGCCTGAAGGGCTAGTCCTCCCCCATCCTCCTCGTAAGCCTTGACCACTCTAGCCTCGGTGGCCCAAGCGACAGTACCCCAAGTGATGATCCGGGTCAATGCCCTGTCCATAACGAAGATGCGGAGAATCCGCTCCCAAATCTGATGAGCCTTAGGTCAATCCCAAAGGCAATGTCGTTGAGACTCCCTCAGGTGGCCGTACCTCGGGCAAGCTGCTAGTTGAGACTCCCTCAGGTGGCCGCACCTCGGGCAACGCACCTCGGGCAAGCTGCTAACCGACCTCCGACTGCCAGCCAAGTACTGACCGCCAAACTCCTGTGTGCCGTCAGCCAAAGAAATAGAGTGATCTTCCTCGGCCGAAAGCTGTCCCAAAGCCTCTTCCAAAAATCTGAAAGGAAGCAATCTAATAGGCCCTGAGACTCCCAATGTGTTGCTGTTGCCGGTGTGCCATCTATCTCAGGAATCTGGATCCTGCGGCCAAGCCGCGCTGTAGATGCAAAGAAAGGGGCATCCAGAGTCTCCACCCGATCTGTGGGATCATGCCAAGTGCACTCTCCAGCGTCCCACTACAACCGCGTGAGAGGTCGGCACTCCCAAATCCATAGTTGCCAAAGTCTCTCCCTAGCCACCTTGGCCGGTGCTGGATCTATGTGCCATGCCCGTGCCCGAAAACCAATCACCCTCCCCCTCTGCAAGGTGCAACCTCTGAAATCCTCCAAAGGGTGCTCTGATCTCTCTAGTCTACCATGGAATCCAATAGAAAGAGTGAGCAGACAACTGTCCTCATCTGCTCCATGGACCGCCACGAGGATATCATGTCTGGTGAACAAGCCTAGCCACACCGCGCCGGGGGGGGGGGGGGAGGGGGGGGGGTCCAGTCTAGAATAGGAGCCAGCCACTCTTGAGGAATAGCTGAGTCGATGTCGATGCTGAGTCTGTCTCTACTCGAGATCCCTGCCAAGCCTCTCTCCTGCTCTGCCTGAGGTAACTGTCTATGTGCAATCCCATCTCCGAGAGACCTAGCTGGTCCGATGCTCAAGGCGCCCCAAGATATATGCGGTCGGGCCCCTAGCATGTGGCCATTGGGTAAACGGATCAAGGGGTTCCAGATCAAAGGTTGCCGAAGATGCTCCTCTGAGGCCACTGGAACAATCTGTCTGAGGGCTGGCCTGAGATGATCCCAAGCACGAAGTAGAGTGGCTCCAAATCTGTCCTCAAAGGGTGGACTAGTACTTTGCGGCCACGGGCCTCCAAGGCTCAGAGTGCGGGCTGAAATCCAAGCCAAGAGGAAATCCTTCCAAGGCTCACCACCAAGTAGGAGTCCTCTAACAATCAACTTGCTCAACCTTGGCCCTAGCTGGCCTCCCATCACTTCCGGCCCACAAGAAGTTTCGGATCAAACAATGTACCTGGCCAATACATGCCCAAGAAAAGGCCCAGCACAAGGTGATGTACCACATGGTGGCAAGCAGTACTTGGTTCGCCACCACCACTCTGCCTGCTAGGAATAGCCTCGCCGAGCTCCAGTATAAAAGCTTCTTCCGAATACTCAGAAGAAGCGGAGGGAGCTGCTGCTCGGGAGAGATGTCAATGCCAACCTAGCAACCCGAGGTATCGAACTAGAGTGCCCCTCGCGATCCACTGGAAAGCCTCAATTGGTCGCCAAGTTGAGGTGGATACTGAGCCTACCCAAAAACCACACGACTTGTGCTAGTTGATCTGCGCTCTTGATGCACGGCAGAAAATCTCTATAGCCTCGATGAATTTCTGGAGATTCCCAACATCTCCAACAAGGAAGGCTGATGTGTCGTCTCCAAACTCTGAGTCCAGCAGCTCCTGGCGCAATCCCTAAAGTTTGGTCTCCTGGGCAGAGAGAAAACTATTCATGGCACACCTCCCAAAAGGTAAAGATGTTGTCTAGAATGCTCCAATCCTGAACAAAACCAATATGAGTGTCGTGGATCAGGTCTGGGAAAGAAGACTGAAGTCGCCTACAGATGGCCTTGGCCAAAATCTTATAGGCTGTCCCTAGAAGGGTGATGGGTCTCCACTGCCGGATCTCCAATCTATCACCACCCTCCTTGGGAATCAAATGTATCAAGCCCTCTATGAGCCTCTCTGGCATGGCACCTGTGAGCACAATCTCATTTAAGGCAACGCGAAGGCCACCTTCCATGAGGTCCCAATGGCGAAGAAAGACAGAAACAAGAAGCCCATCCACCCCCGGGCATTTTCCCCTAGGTAATGCCTTCACCGCCTCCGCCAACTCCTCTGAAGTGAAAGGGGTCAATAAGAAAGACCGAAAGGAGGGGGGAACCACCTCTCTCATGTGCCTCCAGACTCTCTCGCGCGCATCCATCACCTGGGGGGATAGGGGTCAATAAGAAAGACCGAAAGGAGGGGGGAACCACCTCTCTCATGTGCCTCCAGACTCTCTCGCGCGCATCCATCACCTGGGGGGATAATGGGGCACCAGTGAGAAGAGATTGGAAGAAATCCGTAGTGATGGCTCTCTCATGCGGGGGATTAGAAACAATAGCTCCATCCTGGCCACGCGGCTTGCGAATACCGTCTCTCCTCCTGTGGAGGCCAGCTATCTCAAAGAAATCTCCAGTAACTCTGTCACCGGCCTAAGTCCAGAATGAAGCCCTAGCATGGTATCTATACTCCACCCTCCTCTCCTCAATGGACCGAATCTCCGTGCGGGCGGCGGCAATCTGACTCTTAATCCACGGGATGTCTAGGGAACTCTCCTGAAGACGCTGTACAGAGGCTAGGCCCCTCCTCAGACTCCTCTCCTGCTCCCGAAATCCCTCCAATCTACTCTAGGCTGCCTCCTATAAGAAAACATTGATCTCCCCAAGGCCATCATCCAAAGTGCACGCTGTAGAGCCCGAGGAAAAGTTCAATCCCGCCCATATCTGCTCCATCCAGCTGCAGATCTCGAGGTCCTGAATGAGGCTGTCTGGAATCTTGGAGCCCACATGCCTGTCATGCCTCCATGGGTCCTCTAGGGACAGAATAACCGGGGCATGATCTGAAAATGTAGTGCTTGCTAGAATACCAACCATGCCTCCACGGCTGCAAGCCCACTCGTCGACATAAAACCTATCTAGCCAAGAGAGGTTGGGGCCAGTGCTCCGCCTATCTGATCAAGAGAAGCTAGGACTCCCAAGGCTAAGCCCAAACTCTGGAGGAAGATGCCAAGGGTCCTATCCCCTAAGAATTAGTATCATCTCCTCCCATGCGGAGTACTCCGCTCCTAAGACTATGGCCATGCCACCTCCAAGTCTGTCCTCTGCTGCCTATTATCATATTGAAGTCACCACCCATGCACCAAAAATCATCATGCGGCAGGGCCTGTCGGACAGTGCTCCAAAAGATAGCTCTACCTACAGCAGCATTCGGGGCATAAATGTTGAGGAAGCCAACGCTATCCTCCCCAATCAGAATGGTAACCCACTTAGCACGTCCTAGAACTATGGCTCCCGATCTTATCACAGACGGCAGAAGCTGCTCACTAACAAAGAGAGACACTCCCTGCGTCCTTGAAGGGCCAAGGATAGAGACCAAAAAGCATAACTCCTACCTGGTAGAATCTTCTCGCAGCGGCGGGTATGCCCTTCAGTAAGATAGTGCTTCTCGAGGAAAAGAATGTCGATAGGTCCCCCCACCATAGCTCGCTAAGCTCTCCTCTAAGGATGCCTCATCCCTGAAAGCACTGATACCCCCCTAAGCCCTGAATGTTCCATGAGACAATCCTCATATCAATCTTTGTGTGAGGCGGAACTATCGGAAGTCTTGGGTGCGGACTTAGATGGGGAATAGTCATAATCTGTCCTGGTGCGAAGTCGCGCCAAGTGGGCGTGGATCCTGCCCTCCATGTACTGCCACTCTGCCCGAGCGCGAGAGTATGCATACTCCGTGCTCCATCGATCACAATGGAGATATCTGTAAGAAGGGGGGAGAGGTACTGCGATAGAGGTATGCATGAACACAAAAAGCAACACCTCCAGGCTAGAGGTCACCATCTCCCCTCCCTGGTCTCTGTGGGCTGATCCACCAAACTCCATCCTGGCCAGAGGCCATAGATGAGTAAGAACGTTGATGATGCGGAGATCCTGCAGATGATGCGATAGCTCAACTGCTTGATCCTGAATGGTAGCGGACACCGACTCTGGATCCCACTTTGTCCCGGGGGCTGTGCTCAAGGGAAAAGAGATGATCATCGCGCCATTCTTTGGCGTGGAGGGTCTGGAGTGGTGGAAGACCACACATACCCGAATAGGGGCTACAGTCTCCTCAAACATGTATGTCCCTTCCATCGGAAGACACCAGAAGAAACTATAATCCGTAGGCTGCCCCAAGATCCTAGGGGTGCGCTGGAGACTCAGGTGGGAGAGCCCTCACTAGTGCGGCTGCAATGGTCACCTCCACCGCCTCTGAAAAACAATGAATCAGGCAACGATCAGAACTCGCCGTCTGTCTCCTCTGTGGGTTACGTCTGTCTCCTCTGTGGATTAGTGGCTGCAGGGGGCGACGAGAATGCTTTGGAGGGGCCGAGAGGGGGAGGGGAGGGGGGGAGGGGGAGGGGGAGGGGGGAGGGATAGTAGGCACGGAGGAAGAGAAAGGGGCAAATGGAGCAACTGCGGGTAGAGTCGGAGGCGAGAGTGGGGGAGGGGGGGGGGAGGAGGCGAGGGAGTGCGGGAAGGCGGAGAGGGACGTTGCTAAGAGGTATCCATCAAAGAGGAAGGCTGATGGGGAAGGCTCTACGAAGAGAGGGTGGGGTCAACCTGCCCCACTGGGCATTGAGGGCAAGAGGAGAAGTCGCGACGAGGAATCGGCCGCCACATCGAGGGGATGGAGGGGTCCTCTCCGTGACTGGAGAGGGTCGCTGTCTGCGGGCGGGTGCTGTTGTAAGTGCTCGAAACGGTTCTCTGACAAAACCGAATCCTCCTGCATGCTGCCAGCCTGGCGCGCGACGACGCTCAACTCTCGTGCTTGGTCGACAACCCGGGCGGGGGACAACCATCTGCTACTCTCTAGCTGAGGGTCATCCATGGTTGGAACATGGTGCTCCACGGCCTGGGAACCTACTCCTCCCTTGACCCCCTGGTGAGGATCTAAGTGGGAAGTTGGGGAGGGGAACCACCAGGGGCGGTCTCCTAGTCTGACACCGAAGTAAAGCTCTGGCTAGATGACCCATCTGCCTGTAGACATATGCTCACTTATGGTAGTGCTATGTGTGAACAGGGCTTAACCAAGGGCACTTTTTCCCATGTGGTTTTTCCCCTTGGACATCAAGTGTGAAAGGACACTCTAACATATAATAATTTGTACTTCTATATTATATGGATGTGGCACACATGCAAGGGTTGACTTGCATTTTGTGGATACCACACTTTTGGCTCTCTCTCTCTCTCTCTCTCATTTCTGTGTGTGAGCTTCTCTACCCTGCACCTAACCCTAATGTGCAAGTTTGTGTGTGTGAGTGTGTGAGTCCAACACCCAACAATTGGTATCAAAGCTCAGAGCTGGCCCTGTGGAGAATCTGCAACAAACCCGGCGAAATTCCGTCCATTTCTGAGCTCTGGGGCGTTCTCTGGTTTTCGCAGCCCTGTCGCCACCGTCGCTGGTCCTCTGCTCGCCGTCGCCGCCCAGTCGCGCCAGCGCTTCTAGTGCGCAGCGATCTACCAGTGCCCAGCCCAGTCAGCGCAGGAGCCCGCCACTGCCCAACCCGGCCGGCTGCGATAGTGGGCAGGTCCCCGCCTCCGCCAGCTCCTCGCCACGCCTCTGCCTGGCCCGCCCGTCCTGTGTTCCGCCGCCGTCGGGTCCCTGGCGCCGCCCGTCCTCCGCCTGCCTCGTCAGCTGCGTGCGCAGCTCCTCGACACTCTGCATGCCTCCATCAGGCTGCCAGGTACGCGCACCCGCCTGCAGCTCCAAGTGCTTCCCCTCGTCGACACCTGCCCAGCTGCAACGACTCCCACCAACGTCCATCCTCACCTTGGTCTTCCCGACTGTGCTTCCGTACTGCATCTTCCCGGCTGTGCATCAGTACTGCCCACACGTGCAAGTACCTTTGTTTCAGCAAACAGAAAAATTAAACAAAGTAAACAAAATAAGCTTTGCAGGCACTCCGCTCTAGATTCGACAAATTTTGGGGGTTTGCCAAGAAGATTTGAAAGTTTGCAGGTGGTGCGCACCTCGGAGGAGCTCCTAGACTCGGAGTTTGCGGATGACACTGCTGTCTATCTTCAGGGAGGGGAGGAGAACCTCCGCCGCTTCGCCTCAGCCATGGACAGGTTTTGAAGAGCTTCGGGCGCTTTGATCAACTGGCACAAGTCGTGTGGGTTGTGGGTCAGTTCTATGCCCCCCCCCCCCCCCCCCCCCCCCCCCCGACTTGGAGGCCAGTTGATGGGTTTCAGTGGCTAGCCCCCGGCACTACAGTGCGCTATTTGGGATGCTATGTGGGCATTGACATATCTCCGAAGCAGCAGATAGCCCCCCTTCTTCTGAGCATTCGGAAGAAGCTTCTGTATTGGAGTACCGCTCGTTTATCTCTGGCTGGCCGAGTGGTTGTGGCCAACCAGGTTCTGCTTGCTACCATGTGGTACATCACTTCTTGCTGGGCCTTCTCTCGAGCGTGCATTGGCCAGGTGCAGAGGCTCATCAGGAACTTTCTTTGGTCCGGTGGCGACGGGCGGCCCGCCAGGGCCAAGGTGGCATGGGCTGTGATCACTCAGCCGAGGGAGAGAGGCGGCTTGGGCATAGTTGATCCTATTTGTCAGAGCCGAGCTTTGCTTGGCAAGTTGGTGGTTCGTGGCCTCCTACCAGGCGCTGAGCCGTGGAAGGAGTTTCTTGTTTCCAGGATTCTCAGCCGCACTCCTTCTCTTAGCGGCCCCTGGACCCCCAGCATCAGGTGGATCTTTACAGAGCAGCGATCCAGAGGAGTGGGCCTTGGTTTCGAGGAGCGTTTTGCAGCTAGCCTTCTGAGGGCCTGGGAGCATCTGAGGCCGTCACTCTTCCAGACTCCCCCGGGCACCGATGAGGAGCGCTTGAGGCAGCCATTGACCTGGAACCCCTTGATCCGACTTCCCAGTGGTCATATGGTTGGATCGCGATCTCATGTGTCGTGGGGCCCGTTGAGCTCCGGCCCAGCCCAGTCCTTAGACGACTGGATATGTTTTCAGCAGCAGCTGCCTCTAGAGGTTCAGGAGAGGAGACTCAGCGGGATGAGGGGCAGAGAGTTGATGAGGCAGGACATTGAGGCGGCCATCCCCCGGGAGTGGCGGACTCCAGTACAGGACCCTCCACCTCCACAGTGGATAGGCGTCTTTACTCGGCATGAGATCCTTCTAGCGGTCTGCGGCTCAGCAGAGAGAGTCGCCCCACTCACCTTCGAGGTGGGAGAGGGAGGCCAGCTTCAGAGGACCCGACTAGATTTGGATGAGTTCCAGGGTTGTATCTTTCAGAGGGTGCGGGTGGTCGGCTTTCATCAGAGACAGTGGCATGTAGACCCCTCACCGGCCTCGATAGGGGAGGACTATTCTTGGAGATTATGGGCTTGGGACAACAGGCCTCTTATTCGCCTTCAGTGGGATCCGGGTGAGTGGCTTTGGCGAGATCCCTATTCGGCCCCTACCATCCCCGGCACCCCCTTTTTTCAGTACACAGCGAGGCTGGGGCAGCGGATCCAGAGGCACAGGATAGCGGACACCCCGGCGGCGGCCGAGCACTGGCGGCGACAGGGGCTCTCCCCTGCCTTCCTTAGGGACTTCTGGCAGCGCCTTTGGGACAGCTTCCGGCCCCGGAAGGTGACGCTTTTTCTCTGGCTTACAGCGCATAGAGGACTGGCTGTGGGGGCTTGGCTAGCTTTTGGCAGACACCCAACGTCCTGCCCTCGGTGCGGCCATGCACAGGAGTCGCAGCGGCACTACTTATGGGATTGCCCACAGGCACAGCAGGTCTGGCAGCGCGCTCTCAGGATGGTTTTTGCAGGCTCGCCAGGTGAGATGATGGTGACGTGGGGTGCGGTGGCTTGGGCCACGGACAGCGGCCCGGCCCTTGGATACGAGGACGTCCCTGGCAGTGTGACCATCCAGGTCTCTGACAGGGCGATGGCGGTGGTTCCGACGCCAGACTTCTCTTCGGCAGTCTCCCAGGAGGGGGACGGGCACAGATGGGAGATGAGCAGCATGACGGCTTGGCACATATGGAGAGCCCGATGCAGGGAGGCCATAGACCGCCACGCGACTCCACCGACGGAGGTCATACAGGCTCTTTGGGTGGACATCATTCACACCTTGAGAGGACAATGGGGGAAACTTCAGGGCGACTCGGATCGCATGAGAGGTCGCCGCAAGGCGTTCCTCCGCACTTGGCAGCCTGGCCCTTTCCTCACCGCGAGCCCCCCCCAGAGAGCGGCCAACCACGGGGGTGGAGCTCCGGTGTTCACTGTATTTATTATCCCTCCTTGTGAGGTGAGCTTTGTAGCTTTATGACGTCTTCTCATTAACTAATAGAAGGATCGTTTTTCCAAAAAAAAAATGTGGTCCAATGCGGACACCATCCATAGGGGGGCCTCTCTACTTCGTCACATTCATCGATGACTACTCCAGGTTTGCTTGGGCTTACCCCTTGAAAGCGAAAGCAGATGTGTTTACATGCTTTCGACACTTTGTAGCAATGGCTGAAAATATGTGTGGATGTAAAGTCCAAACACTCCGCTCAGATAGAGGTGGAGAATACATGTCAAATGCATTCATGGATTACATGCTTCAAAAGGGCATCAAACACCAATGTATTGTGCCTTATACACCACAGCAGAATGGTGTATCTGAAAGGAAAAATAGATCTCTCATGGAGATGGCAAGATGCATGGTGAAAGCACAAAAGTTGCCTCACAAATTTTGGATGGAAGCTATAATGTGTGCAACTCATGTGTTGAACAGGTGTCCAACAAAAGCTTTGAAAACCATAACACCATTTGAGGCTTGGTATAGCCGAGAGCCAACAGTGGATTATATGCGTACATTTGGGTGTTTGGCATATGCACATGTGCCAGAACAACTCCGAACAAAGCTAGATGACAAAGCAATTAAATGCATTTTTGTGGGCTACAGCAATGAGAGCAAAGGATACCGTCTTTATAATCCAACTACACGAAGGATTTTTGTCAGTAGAGATGTGATATTTGCTGAAAATTCAGAACAGCCCATGTACAGCTTGTATAAAAGCAATGATACAGGCATACAGGACATGTTTGATGGACTTTTACCCATTGCAATTAGGGGGGATTCAGATCAACCAGCCCCTACACAAGAAAATCCTCATGTAGAACATGTGGAACAGCCAGCCATTCAGCCCCCTTCTATGGAAGAAGTGGAAGATCTTGTCAAGGAAGAGCAAACAGCCATAGACACAGCCAAGTCAGTGCCAAGATGGTTGCTGAAAACTTTGCAAGAAAGCAAACTTGCAGCTCCACTCACAGGTAGAACAAGGGCTAGTTCCAGCCATGCTTTGAATATACATCGTGGGGAGTCTGCATTAGCAATGGGTGGTCTCTTTGATTCAGAAGAGCCTTCTTCTTATGAAGAAGCACATGAGAATGAGCATTGGTTGCAAGCTATGCAAGCTGAAATTTCTTCTATCATGAAGAACAATACATGGGATCTTGTGGAATTGCCTAAAGGCAAGCATGTAATTGGAACAAAGTGGGTGTACAAAGTCAAAAGAAAGTCTGATGGTACTATTGACAGGTACAAAGCAAGACTTGTGGCTAAAGGCTACTCCCAGAAAAAGGGAATAGATTATGAAGAGACTTTTGCTCCTACTTCGAGAATGACCACAATAAGATCAGTGATTGCATTGGCTGCACATAAAGGATGGAAAGTGCATCAATTGGACATCAAAACTGCATTCTTAAATGGGGATTTACAGGAGGAAGTATATGTAAATCAGCCCATTGGTTTTGTAGTTCCTGGCGAGGAACATAAAGTATGCAGGTTACACAAAGCATTGTATGGGTTAAAGCAAGCTCCAAGAGCTTGGTATGATAAGATACATGCTCATCTAACCAGCCAAGGTTATGAGAACTGGGCTTACTCTCATACTACAGAGAGTGATCTGCTACCTTGTACAGGTTCACACTTCCACTACAGGGGGGATTTGTAGGCATATGCTCACTTATGGTAGTGCTATGTGTGAACAGGGCTTAAGCAAGGGTACTTTTTCCCATGTGGTTTTTCCCCTTGGACATCAAGTGTGAAAGGACACTCTAACATATAATATTTTGTACTTCTATATTATATGGATGTGGCACACATGCAAGGGTTGACTTGCATTTTGTGGATACCACACTTTTGGCTCTCTCTCTCTCTCTCTCTCTCTCTCTCTCTCTCTCTCATTTCTGTGTGTGAGCTTCTCTACCCTGCACCTAACCCTAATGTGCAGGTTTGTGTGTGTGAGTGTGTGAGTCCAACACCCAACACTGCCTACAAATGAAACATTAGCCAAGGCCGGAATACTCCACTCTCTGTAAAATGGGGGTGCCTCGAAGGTTGGGAATTGATATCGTGTGAGGCACAGAATCCGGCGAGGCAACATAGATGCGGATAGATGGAATCCCGGCTGCTCGTGCAAGGGCCGAGGCAGCAGTGGGGAGGGATTCCATCACTCTCCCAATGGCACCACCTATTACCAGAAGAAGAGGAAGGTATTCCTTCCCGAGGCCTGGAAAGCAAACACTCACGGGAAAGCTTGAAACTCTAGCGAGAGGGTCGGATGCCCGGTCGAAGCCGTGTTGCCACCATGCAAAGAAGCCTGGGCCGTACGCAATGCAACGGGGCTCAGCTGCATGACAAGATCAGACACCGCTGGCGAGTCGAACTCAACTTGGTAGTAGCCACGCCCTAAAGGATGAATGTCTGCGATCTTTGCATGCGCACCTAGGAGGCTAGCCTGAAGAAGATCCCTGAGTTGGCCACGCCCGCGGGGCAGCTACCGACAATCTTGCAAACCAGGGTGGAGGCCTCTAGTGCTGCAATAGTCGTGGCAAGGATCTAAAGGTCCACATCGGAAAAAGATAAGCAAGCAATAGCGGCCTCGGTGGGGGATGATGGAGCGGCTGCCATGGAGTCCTTGTGAGGGAAAGACAAGAAAAAGCCGAGGCTTGCCGAATAAAACACCCTGAAGACCTGAAACAAACCTGTAGGGAACAGGAGAAAAAGAGGGTACGGAAAAAAGACAGAGAGGAAGGGGATGGGCAGGCTCAAGGGGGGCAGAAACCCCGGCAAAGTGGGGGAAGCCCGGAGGGGGGGGGTGGGGGAGCGGGGGCGGGCGAGAGCAAAAAAAGGGGGGGCTGGCAGGCAGGAGCAAGGGCTGGGGGGAGGAGTACAGAAGGGGAGGGGGGGGCAGATGGCGAAGGAGGGGAGCAGAAAGAGGGCACGGGGGGCGGACAGAGGCGAAGAAGGGGGGTGGACAGGGGAGAGAAGCACTGGGGGGGAGGAGGGCGGCGAAAACGAGGGGGGGGGGGAACGCGGGGGCAGAAGAAGACGGGGGCGGGGGGGAGGCACTGTGACGCGAAGAGGGGGGGCGCAGGGCGCAGGCGTGCAGGGATGGGGGGGAGCGCAGAGCTTCGCGCACAACTCTTGCCTGTAATTCACATCTGATCTTTATCGATTCCTTGTGGATATTTCAGCTTTTTTCAATCTAGAAATAGATAATAGATCAGGTAAAGAGAATCATGTCTTCAATTGTCATTCCCTTTCCTCTCTATATATTTTCAGTTATGTGTTTCAAAGAGATGGAAAGAACCACGCATTTGTTAATGCAACAACATTGGTATCAGAGCAAGGCTTAAGAAAGACAATGGTTTCGATAAGTAATTCTTCTCTTGTGGGAAGACTTTTTCACGTGTTGAGTGCAGACAATTGATGGTAAATTTACGTTTGGAGAAGACAGCCAACATGGAGAGCTCATCACATGACACTCAAGATCCTTGAGATGCTGTGGCAGATGGAGTAGATATGCATGGATTATAGAAGAAGAAGCCGAGATTACAAATCCAGATAGAGAGGAAGAGATCACCAAAGATGTTTTTCCACCATTGGTTAAAACTCAGCAAAAGGGACATCCCTCAATAGCCAAAGATTTTCAAAGGTACGGGTGTGTTTCAGTTGGACCAGTGATTCAGAACGAGAAGATACAATCGAAAGTTCTAGCAATTGTAGGTTAGGGTTAGGGTTTGTGAATCCATCTCCCTCACCCTCTGTATACAAGTGACTCTCTGGAACAGAGCCTCCATATAGGAGCCGCAGCAAACTATGCCTGGATGATCTGGTGGGGGAAAGGTGGCTTGCTGCGTATCATCCATGATAACGTCGTGATCTGAGGATGCTCTGTTATGCGCTGCCAATCTGCCAGGGATAAATTTGGTGCCCAGAAAGGAGCTGCATGCTGCATATCCTCTAGTGAGTCTATCCTCTACTGCCTAAGACATATAAGTGCACTAACTCAACCCTGCTACCCATGTAAGTGATCTCTGTACGGGCTGAAACTAGGTACGAGGTGTGGTCCGTGGAATACCATAACCTTGGCTTCCCCAAGATTGACTGAGAGTCCCCCTCTGTGTGCAAAAATCCTGTAAAGCATCCATGTGCTTCAGTAGCCCTCCTCAGAATCTGCAATGAGTATCAGCATATAACAGGATGGAAAGAAGAATACCTCCTAGAGAAGCTCCTCTACCTCCGGCTGTGCCAATTAAGTCTGAGATCTCATCTATGTAGAGTGTCCAAAGAGGTTCGGAGATAGTGGACATCCTTGTTTCACTCCGATGGTACTAGACTCTAGAGACCTCCTCAAAGAGTCTTCCCGGGCATCTCACCCTGCCAATAACTAACTCACATTAGACAGGACCCCAAGATGATGTAAGCACTGTAGGAGACGAGCCCGAGGCACTGTATCAAAAAGCTTTTGCAGAAGTCCACAAAGCAATGGTATAGTCGGCAGCCATCTTCCTTGGCCTGCTTGAAGATAGCTCCAAGCTAAATATGTGATCCAGCATGAGAAGGTCCTCCTCAATCCTCCCTGCCCTAGTGCCATGTATCCCTCTCTCTGTGCCAGTGTAATGAGCTCAAACTCAAGTATAGATCTATATGGCGTGGCCAAGATATGGCCGATCATGATGGTTCTATAGTTATTAGGATCTATGGGGTCTCCCACCTTATCAATAGGCACACTAGTGTGTGATAACCAGGTGGGCGAAAAGCCCTTTGAAACGGCCCTATTAAACATATGGGCTAGGAGGGGTGCCAGGGTCTCACTTGCATAAGAGAGGTGCTCAGCCATAAGCCCCTCGTGATCTTGTGATCGGCCGTTATGAAGCCTGCGTGTAACCTTCACCACAGCCACCTTGTGACGAAGGTGGTGGTGATGGGACGTGCAAGCAGTGGATGTGGGAGGGGGGATTTGGTGGGGTATGTGGTATAATGAGTGTGCATATGAGCGCCAGGTATGTGGGTCTATGAGGGGGTGGGTAAGCGCCGTTCTCGGATCCTACGCCAAGCCTTGTCAAAATTCCCGCTTAGGAAGAGCTGGTATAAGTCCTCGTGCAGTTTGTGCTCATTTCTTGTGGCGAGTAAGGTACAGGTTAATCCGTTCAACGCCACACTTCTGGCTTTGGCCAGTAGCTAACTCACACAAAAGACGAGCACGTGATACGGCATTCGTCATCATACCAACGATTATGAGGCATGGTATGTGTGCAGGGTTTGGCGGTGGACCAATGGGGGTGCGGAAAACTGCCGATAGCGGATGTGTGGATAATTGTTGTGAGCTGTGAGGTGAGGGTGGTGAATGGTGCAAAACATCCAAGAGATGACGGTAAGAGCTGATTTGCATAGATAAGATCACAATCATGGGTGAAATGGATCTAGGTGTAGTGTGAGATGGACGGTCCCTACAGTGGAGTAGGTGGTGTGCAGATGAGGGTGAGGCAAGGTAATTGTGGTTGGCACCAAGTGGCCATGGTGGGATGGTAAAGTCAGGTATCAGCGAGGCAAGTTCCGGTGATCCCATAAGATAATAAACTGTGCTGGTGTTGGTGAAACGAAAGGGCAATGGATAGCTTGAAGGTAATGAAAGAAGGCACACAATCGACCTACACAGAGAAAGTTGGCAAAGGAAGAAAACTCACATGTAAGTGTATTGTGTGTGAGAGTAATGCATTAACAAAACGTTATACATCTAACTAATGCCTATTGTGCCTAGCTTCAATAAAGCCTAACTCCTTCATACATGTCCATTACAAAATGTATATATCTCCTACAAATCCCCCCCGTAGTGGGCCACCTGTTTGGCTCTTTCCCCCCCCCATTGTATGATTTAGCCGCTCAGTCCTTTAGACTGATGCTTGTATTTTGCAGCACCTAGGGAGAGTCTCCCGGGCTGCCATGATGTTTTCACTGCTCTTCTCTCTGTTAGGAGCAGGAGAGATCTCTTTTGTAGCCCTACGGGCGTTTTTTTTACATAACTAATGAAAGGATCTTTTCTCGGAAAAAAAAATCCCCCCCGTAGTGGAAATGTATAAGTACAGAGAGTAGACCAATTCCCAAATGGAATCAAGCCCAAAGCTTTGTGGAAAGCTTCGAACTTCCCTCGAGGAAGCACCTTGGTGAAGAGATCTGCCATGTTGTCCTGTGATGGACAAAAGATAAGATTGATAACCCATGCATGAAGCCTCTCCCATATATAATGATAATGAACCTCTATATGATTGCTCCGTGCATGGATTCCTTGCCATAGCCATAGCACTCTGACCATCTATCAGTATAAGAGTAGCACCCTTTTGGCTAGCACACAAGTCAATAACCAATCTCCTCAACCATATGCACTCAACCATGGTTGTAAAGATTGCTTTGTAAGATCACGATTCAAGAATGTTGTCTTGATATCCGCATACTCCATCCATGGTGTGCTGCCAATGCAGTGACTGTCCTAATAATAGTCATCTTTGACGTGGGGGCAAAAGTCTATTCATAGTCTATTCCCTTCTCTTGAGAACGCCGTCTTGATATCCAATCAATGCATACTCCATTCACGGTGTCCTGACAATGCAATGATTGTCCTGATAGTAGTCATCTTTGATGTAGGGGCAAAAGTCTCTGCATATATATACCTAGATGAATCCAGGAACATGCCCAAATTCACCTTTTAGGAACGTGCATGTTGTATACTCATGGTAGTCAACCCACAAGACTATATAACTATCAACTCCATTATGCATAGTATGCACTAGATACTACGACATCCCCACTAACGTCATCAGTGCCCAATAGTGGGTGTAGAACTCTGTATCTAGATATGCTCTCACACGCGCACTCCACACACACACACACACACATAAGAGCATATATTCACACAAAGCCCTTCGTACTAAGTTTCTGTCAAACCTCCAAAGATGCAAGGCAGACTCAGCCATAATGAAGCCTAGCACTAAGGGAAGAAGGAAATAGAAAGAATTAGTACAGCAAATAAGTAGTTGATAGGGTAAATGCACCGCTAAAGAGAGAAAGAATTAGCAAAAGTCTTGAGAATATCCCTTAGCAACAAGTCTTGCTTTGAATCTATCAATAGATTCATCCAGCTTTTGTTCGCGACTTTGTACACCCATTTTGTACCAATGACATTTTCACCAAAAGGCAAGTCAACAAGTTCCCGTGTACCATTTTTGATAATGAAACTATATTCATCCCACATGGCCATTGCTCATTGCCTTGAGCTTGCTCATAAGAAGCTTGCTCCTCTAAACCATACAAACTACCCATACAAGCATAGTCACCCTCATGCTTGCTTCTTTTGCCTGCCCGTGTCCTGCTTTCCAAAGGAGTTGAAAGTTTGATATCTTCAAGGATCCGAATCAGCCATCTAGGAACTGATTTAGCCGCTTGTATGGCTGTCCTCTCTTCTTGTATAGCTTCTTCAAAACCTGTAGGTATCTCTGGCTGGTCAACGGTCTGATTTTGCACATCATTCTGAGGCATATGCTGTCCTATATCCTGACATCCAGAGGCTTCCAACAGTTTATTTATGTGTAGTAGAGAGGGGCTGACCTGAATTTTTAGCGAAGATAACATCTCTACCAGTAAGCACTTTGTGAGTAGCAAGGTCATATAACCTGTATCCTTTACTCTCACTACTACAGCCCAAAAAGATACACTTCATAGCTTTATCATCTATAGCTTTGATCTCTTCTCTTGAGGTACATGTGCATATGCCAGATAACCACACATAAATACCCACACCTAGTACTCTCTTATACACTTTTATCCATTCGGTATTATCCAAGGTACCAAAGTACAACCACTTTGAGCAAAAGGACTTAATGAGCTTGAGCAAGGAGACAAGCTGACAACATCATTCGGAGTTGCGAGAATGAGAGCGGAGAACGTCTCGTCGAACTTGCCATAATTTACCTCATCTCGATCTGCATGTATGATGCATGGATTGTATAGAGCTTGTCTTACTTGTTTAGACACTGTATTCATTGCTTGTTTTCTTGTGGAACACCTGTGAAGGATCTGCACAAGTGAGAGATTTTCCGTGCACATGCCACCCGAGTGGTGGCCGGACGTGGGTGTTCTCTGAGCATGATCGGTGTATCGTGTGAGGGACACAAGCGGCTCCCGCGGCATTGAGCACACTCTTGGCTCCTTATTGTACCAAGCTTCATACAGTGTGATTGAGTTCAAGGCTTTTGTAGGGCACTTATTACGTACATGTGCTGCACATAAGATTGCCTCAAGCCAAAAGTTTGTGTAGCAAACCTTGACCTTTGACCATGCATCTAGCCGTTTCCGTTAAAGATCTATTCTTGCATTTGGCCACACCATTTTGTTGAGGTGTGTATGGCACCGTACACTAATGCTTAATCCCCCTTTTATGCAAAAAATCCTTGAATACATTCGACATGTTTTCACCTCCTCTATCTGTGCGAAGAGTATGAATTTTGCACTTGTCTCATTCTCAACCAAAGCTACATAACGCTGAAAATGCATGAATACCTCAGGTTTTTCCTTCATGGGAAACACTCATGTGAACCTAGTGTAGTCATCCATGAATGTGACAATATATAGATGTTCCTCCAAAGATGGTGTCCTCATAGGACCACAAACATCACTATGAAATTTGAATGAGTTGTAATTTGCTATTAGATCTCATTGAACCATTTCTTGGGAATGGCTTTCTATGCATTTTGTCAAGAATGCAACCTTCACAAACATGATCATCCGGGATCTCTATATGAGGCATACATTCCACCATATTATGCTTTTGCAAAAGCATCAAACTTCTGAAAGTTACATGCCCAAACCTGGCATGCCATAATTCAGCTGCCTTCATTGCATTTGCATCTAATGCAACTGAACATACTTGATGTGTTTGTTTGTCACAGGTATCTAACCTATACAAACCATTGCAAAGTGAACCTGTGGATACAATCTGCAACTCTTTCGTAGGGTTCTTGACAAAACATTTCTCACCTGCAAACTCCACATGCATACCATGCTTGGCAATAGTAGACATTGACACTGAGTTCTTCTTTATGCCTCACATAAACAACACATCATTCATGCAACTCTGCTTCCCATTGGCCAATACCAAAAGCACCTTGCCTATACCTTTAACAAGGTACGCTGAGTGATCTGCACAAGAGACACTCCGATTGTAAAGTCCTTTGCCCAAAACCAAGGTCCTTAACGAAATCATGAGGTAACAGGCTAGCTCACCTCCCAACTGCGACCAGTATCCACCGATCTTCCCCAAGCCAAGGCTAGGGCTTCCTGCACAATCCCATAGGCATGTGTCTAACTCCGGCGTCCCATACCACCAAAGCTTGCCCATAGGCCTTCGACACGCCCACCCTACGTACTCACTATGTGCGTGGCATGAGCATGTCTACTCTCCTGGTCCAAGCCAGACTATTGGTGGTGCATCCGCACAACTATGTCTCACAATAACCCAAGCTCACCGATATAGTGATAACTACGCCATAAATAGCTAACTCGCTATAAAAGGCCATTAAGCTTGTTTTATAAATCCAAGAACCCTAGCCAAGTATTAGTTTATTACTCCCTAATCCTAGGATCCCCTAACCCCACTAGATTAGTTCCCTAATCCGTAGATTAGTATCTAGGTACATAACATTCTTCCCCTCTTCAAACATTTACTCTTAAATGAAATTAGGGAAGCACTTATTCAAACTATAGCTACCAACTCCCAAGTCAAGTCCTCCTCTGTTCTATCTTTCCACTTAATCTTATATTCAAGGATCAACTTGTTCCTATGTTGGCTTTCCCTGAAATCTATAACCCTCTTGGGTTCATGTGAAACATAGGACGAGTCCTTAACCTCAACAAGTTTCAGAGAGGTTACAACGTTATCTTCAACTCCCAGCATCTCTTTCAGTCGACTGACATAAAAGACTCGATGAATTTTCACATTCCGAGGCAACTCTAGTCGATAAGCAACCTCACCAATCTTTTTCAAGATCCTGTAAGGTCCACATTACCTAGGGGATAACTTTTTAACCTTCCCCATACATAACATCTTTGAACTCTTGGGCACTCTCAAATAAACTTCACTGAACTCCCTCGGTGAACGTTGCCTATCAACATAAATCATGTACGATCTTATGCACGCAGCAGCACTTCTAATAGCCTCTCGTGCACTAACTAGCATTTCCTACATATATGGTAAGAAATCCCTAGCCGCATCAATCTGAATACCCTTAAGTCCAATTGTTACTAGAGATCTAGCTTGGTATCCGTGAATCAACATAAACGGACTATAACTAGTAGGCGCATGCTTAGCACTGTTATAAGCAAACTCGACTATCAAGATGTGCTTCTCCCAATCTGATGGTCTCTTGGAGACGTATGCACGAAGCATATCCTCCAAAACCTGATTCACCCTCTCTAATTGCCCATCAAACTGAGGATGATCATAGGAACTCATACTCAACGTAGTCTCCAATCTCTAGAAAACTAGCTGCCAGAAATGTCCAAAAAAACTTGGAGTCTCCCTATCATCGACTATGAGCTCACGTGGATCTCCAGGTTCATGTGAAGCACATGTGCGAAGATAACGGCAATGTGAGGGCAACGCAAAGGTCGGCGGCGCTAGTCGTACACAACAGCGACGGGCAGATAGTACAAGCGGCAAGTCATGGCAGGCTGCAAATGCTGCATGAGGGCATCTTAGGCCAGCACTTAAGGCAAGGGTGGAGACAGGATAGTTGATAGATGCACCAGCTGGATGGCGAGGAGCAGCTCTACCAATGGCTCTCAACAACAGGCAAGTGCTAAGCAATTGTAGGTCATCGACAGTGCATCAACAATGAGGAGCGCGAGCTTGAAACCCAAAAAAGCAAAGAAACCCTAAAAACACTCGCATACTAATTGTAGGTTAGGGTGAGAATCTACACAAGTACAAGCCTAAGTGATACGGGATCAAAGAGATCCATCGTGTGTGTGTGTGTGTGTGTGTGTGTGTGTGTGTGTGGAGGGAGAGAGAGAGAGAGAGATTAGAGAGAGAATGCTCAAAGAGAGAGTATTGTACGACTCAAGGATGTGATTAATTGACAGAAGCCATAGAGCCCTCTTGAAGTTGGCGCCCATTTGTGAGAAGGAAGGAGAGAGAGGGAGACAGGGGTCCACATACAAAAGATAGCACAAAGGGGTGCAAGATGGAGGTCACACGTGGTTCGATACTTACTTTGGACAAAGGGATAAAGCTTGGGCACGTGGACACTAAGTTGTGACCACCCCGAGACTTCAATGAGTGTGTACACAAGGCTGGTCATAATTTGCCCGAAAACTTATTAAAGTGTGAATACACTCACTTATAAATTAACACTAAGTACTAAGAGATAAATTAACACAATTTGACCGATACTTACCACCCGTCCACATGCAACATGACCATGTTGGCAGATAGTTTCGCATCCATGGTGATAAAGTTGCACAATGCGAAAGCAAATTTTAGGAGACAAGAAGAGCAAAGGAGAGAGAGAGAGAGAGACATCAGACAATGAACATCATGTTATGTAGCAAGAGGCTTTTACAATGGCAATACCAGCCAACAGATGGTGTAGAACATGTGCTTGTGAATAGATTAGATGATAAACAAGTGAAAATGGGAGAGCAACATCAACTACCGTCATTCACATCAACCAAATTTCAATAAGTATGATGGTAAGTGTGATCATTTAGCAGTTAATCAGTTCATTCATCAATTTATTGCTCATTTTCCATTAGCTAGGATCACAGATCCTCAGGATAGAGTCCATGTAGTGGCTCCCCATCTCACTGGTGAGGCAGTCACTTGGTGGCAGCATTGGTCTAATCTTCGTAACAACCAGACACGTGTCACAGCTTTTAGCTGGGATACATTTGTCCATGACCCAAAGACCAGATTCCTCCCGCCCCAGTACATGACCGGCCTGGCAGATGAGTTCTATCCATAGTCACAGGGGACGGAAGGGACGGCTGCCTGGAACACGGGGACGCCGAATCGGGACGGACGGACGGACGTCCCCCACGACGCGTCACTCACAGGGGACGAGGACGGGGACGCCGCAAGGACGGACGGACGGACGTCCCCCACGACGCGTCACTCACAGGGGACGGGGACGGGGACGCTGGTGGGGGACGGCTCTGTGAGGGGACGGCAGAGGGCCGTTGCTGGCTGTTTTTTTGCCGTTGCGCTCGCCGTTTTTGGCCGTTGCGCTTGCCGTTTCTAGCCGTTTATGGCTGTTGGCTTGGCCTTGGGCCTTGGCCCTTGAGCCTTGAGCCTTTGAGCCTTGGCCCTCTCTCTCTCTCTCTCGCCTATCTCTTGCTCTCTCTCTCTCTCTCTCTCTCTCTCTCTCTCTCTCTCTCTCTTGCCCTTGAGGCTTTCCTCTCTCTCTCTCTTGCCTATCTATATAAGAACAAGCCTCTACAAGGCTACAAGCACACACAACTCTCAAGGCTCAAGCTTTCAAGCTTCTTTTAGCTTCCAACTTCCAAGTTCCAAGCCTCTAGGCTCTCACACAAGGCCCACGGGCCGCCGCCCTACTATCTAGATTCTAGAATCTAGACTCTCTCTCTCTCTCTCTCTCTCTCTCTCTCTCTCTCTCCCTCAAGCCTCTTGAGTCTTCCAACTTCCAAGCCTCTAGGCTCTAAGCTTCAATGCCCACACACAGAGCAGACAGTGTGAGGTGTATGACTATGATGACATGGAGATCCTCCACCCAGTGGATCCAGAGGAGATAGGGGCTAGTCGGGCATCAGAGGACACTGGACCAGACAGAGGACATTATGGGGACCACTTACTAGAGTTGGAAGCCAGGCATCGTCTCGTTATTTATAACGGGATGCTACAGTGGCCGGGAACAGGAGGGGTGACATGCTTCCCACATGGGGGTCATACACGGACCGGAGGCACGGTGGTAGACTACATTATGGGGTCTTTGGAGGCATCACAGCTTGTCACCTCATTCTCCATTCCACCTCGTCCTATTGGGGCAGATCATACATACTTGGCATTTTCACTAGCCGGATCATCAGTATCACCAACCCCCCACATACCGACGCCACACACTACCATCTACTTCACACATGACATGGCAGACATATACACTGGCAAAGTAGAGGATGGGCTCCTACTCATGGATCCCCTGGCACCTATGGATACCATTACCGCCCAACTGGCATCACTCCTACACACGGCTGCATTGCAGAGCTTCCCACATCGTGTCCACTCAGGAGAGCCTGCGAGATTTGGGACTATGCCCCAGAACAAATGGTATGATGACGAGTGCAGAGCCCTATACTCACGGCTCCGCATACAGAGAGCCTTGGGAGCCATCACAGAGCAGGAGTCGAGGAGAGAAATGAGGAGACTTACTCGCCGCAAAAGGCGGGCCATCGCAGAGATACAGGAGCTAGAGATCTTTCATTTCTTCATGAGTAGAGATAGCCCTGTCTCATGGCGGCACTTCAGAGAGCCCCGGACACCGACACCTATTGCAGACCCATAGACATGGCACACATATGCAGAGGGCCTATACCACGCCCCACAGCAGCCACCTATACCTCAGCCACAGGAGCCTCGACCTACCACAGCTAGCTTCTTTACCCACTCGATGGTACAGGAAGCTATCCGCCGCCTACATCATGGACGGGCCGCCGACCATATGGGCCTGCAGGGTGAGCATCTCATATATGCAGTAGATTCTTTGGCTCCTTTTCTTGCACACTTGTTTAACAGGGCACTAGCAGAGGGTTTGCCTGCGGAGTGGACGATTCAGGAGAGCTTTCTCTACCACTGACCATGTATTCACTTTGAGATGTATGATTGATCAGGCCAGAGTGAGGAAGAGAAAGCTCTATTGCTGCTTTGTGGATTTCTGCAAGGCATTTGACACAGTACCACGAGAGAGGCTCTTTCAGCGCCTGCAATCTCTTGGCATACCAGCAGCTATGACATGGGGCATCTATGCATTATATGAGTAGGTTTTTGGGCGAGTCAGATGTCCAGGAGGTATGTCCGAAACTATTGCTAGCACCATTGGTGTGAAGCAAGGATGCCCACTTTCCCCCACACTATTTGGGTTATACATTGATGAGGTGGCTGACTTCATTACACCGGGAGGCGGAGATGGAGTTGATTTAGCAGGTACCTCAGTACATATTATGCTTTATGCTGATGATATTGTATTAGTGTCTGAGTCTCCAGGTGGTCTATAGCAGCATCTACATGCACTCGATGATTTTTGCACACAGAGGGGTCTTACTGTGAACCTTGGGAAAACCAAGGTTATGGTCTTTCATACATCGAGACAGGGCAGGAGTCAGCTGACATTCACTCTCGCAGGACGCCAGGTGGAGGTGGTGACATCATACGTGTACCTAGGGGTTACCTTCTCTGCAGAGCAACCACCCGCTTCACCATGGGTTCAGCAGCCAGAGCTAGATTGGGAAGTATGGACAGGGAAGCCTCCGTCCTACAAGCACTAGAGAGTGTTTGGTTGCGTTGCGTACGTGCACATACGCAGGGAAATACGCACCAAACTTGATCCTAAGTCTCACAAATGCATATTCCTAGGATATGGTGACAGAGGTGAAATGGGGTATAGACTTTGGCATCCAGTGAATAGAAAGATTATACGCAGCAATGATGTCATTTTTGATGAAACATGCATGTATAAGGAGCCTGCAAGGCAACAGGAGCCTGGCAGAGTCATCTTTGATGATGATGGACATCATGGACAACAACCAAGGGCTGTAAATCAGCCATTACAGCAACAAAACCAGCCCTTAAATGGTGCTGAAAATGGTCCAAATGGACAGCCAGAGATGGCAGAAAATATCCCTATGGATATCCCACAGTTAGAGGAGATACCGGGCATGATCTTTCAACCTTATGGCATGGAACATGAGCCACCAATAGGTGATATGCAGGCTGGACAGCAACCTGCAAATGATGATCAATGGGTACGGAGGTCCACAAGACCCTCCAGAGCCCCTGACAGGTTTGTTCCAGGGGTTGACTACTTGATGCTCACTGACTGTGGGGAGCCTTCTTGTTATAAGGAGGCTTTACAGAGGGCAGACAAGGCTCTTTGGGAGCGCGCTATGAAGTCAGAGATGGATTCTCTGCACAAAAATGGAACATGGAAGTTGGTGCATTTGCCTACAGGCAAGAAGGTTTTGCCATGCAAGTGGGTTTACACGCTCAAAGTTGCACCTAATGCAAAGCCAAGATACAAAGCCAGGTCAGTGGCTAAGGACTTCAAGCAGGAATATGGTGTGGACTTTGATGAGATCTTCTCTCCAGTGGTCAAAATGACCACACTTAGAGCTGTATTAGCTTTGGTTGCTCATGATGATCTGGATTTGATTCAGATGGATGTGAAGACTGCTTTTCTTCACGGTGATCTCCATGAGGAGATATATATGCAACAGCCAGAGGGTTATGCGGTGAATGGAAAGGAGAAGCTTGTATGCAAGCTGAAAAAGAGTCTTTATGGGCTCAAATAGGCACCAAGGGAATGGTATCATAAATTTGATACATTCATGAAATCCTAGGATTTCAGGAGGAGTGACATAGATCACTGCTTATACACCAAGAAAGCTTTGGATGGCAGTCTATTGATTCTCATCTTGTATGTTGATGATATGTTGATTGCCGAGAAATCTCGTAAAGAGATGGATGCCTTGAACAAGAGGCTGCATCAGACCTTTGATATGAAGGATTTGGGTGATGCAAATCACATTTTGGGTATGCGGATACTTCGGGACAGAAATCAGCATGTGTTGTATTTGTCTCAGAAGGAATACATTGGCAAAGTTTTGCAGAGGTTCAATATGGAGGGGGGGAAGAAGACTAGTACTCCTTTGCCTCCATACGTGAAACTCAGTGCTATGGACAGCCCACAGTCGGATAGTGACAGGGCTGATATGGCCAAGATTCCGTATGCTTCAGCTTGTCTCATGTATGCCATGGTTGCTACCAGGCCGAACATTGCATTTGCAAGGCCGAACATTGCATTTGCAGTGGGAGTGGTTACTAGATACATGGCCAACCCTGGCAAGAAGCATTGGGAAGCAGTGAAAGGTGTCATGAGATACCTGAAGGGCACACAGGATATGTGCATCTGCTTTGGCAAACAGGATGCATTAGTGCATGGTTACACAGATTCGGATTATGCCGGTCATCCAGATAACCGGAAGTCTACTACCGGTTATGTGTTTACATTCACAGGAGGTGCTGTGTCATGGATATCCAAGATGCAGAAGTGCACTGCCTTATCTACTACAGAGGCCGAGTATATTGCAGCCACAGAGGCTTGCAAGGAGGCATTATGGCTATCTCGGTTAGTGGTTGATTTGGGTTATACAGGGGATATTCCATTGTTGCATTGTGACAGTCAGAGTGCCATCCAGTTGGCAAAGAACCCTGTCTTCCATGCAAAGACGAAGCATGTGGATGTGAAGTATCACTTCATCAGAGAGGTGATAGAGAACAAGCTGATTCAGCTTGTCAAGATTCATACGGATGACAACCCGGCTGATCTGTTGACAAAGAGTTTGCCTCCAGAGCGGTTTGCTCATTGCAGACACTTGATGGGCATTGGATGAGGCTAGTTTCAGCCTTGATATGGCCTTGTATATTATCATGTACATGCTGATTTTTTCTTTTCCTTCACTTAAGGGCACATTGCCTTTAAGTGGGAGGTTGTTGGGGTAAAGGCATTATGCCCACCCTTATATAATGTACTAAGTGCACTATGTGTACTAGTGCAAATATACATGTGTGATAGGGGAGTCACACACTCATACTAAGTGCACTATGTGTACTAGTGCAAATATACATGTGTGATAGGGGAGTCACACACTCATACTTTGTGAGTTGACTTATCCCCACATGTCTTTCTCTCTCTCTCTCTCTCCCCCTTCTTCTCTGTGTGTCTCCCACATCAAACCCTAACTGTTTCAGCTGAGCTTCTTTAGCTCCTTCAAGAATGTTACTCCATCCACGACGCCGGCACCCTCCATCTCCACGGCCTCTCAATCATTACGTGGCCCACGGCGACAATCTACACTTGGGGAGAATTGGAACCCCAAGTTGAAGGAGGAGGTGGATATGGCGGTGGCCCGCTTCTTCTTCCACGACCACATTGCCTTTCAAGCGGCTAGGTAAGTGCAATCGATCATTGCCAATTCATCATTCATGTTTTCATCATCCTAGTCCCCCTCTCATTAGTAAATTACTTTCTTGAATAGGTCGGAATACTTCAAGGTCATGGTTAAGAAGATTGGGGAGTATGGCTCAACCTATACGCCCCCCTCATGCGAGAGCTTGCGCACTACATTGCTCGAGAAGGAGAAGCGCATTGTAGAGCAAGCGGCCGACAACACAAAGCGGCCATGGGAGAGGAACGGAGTCTCCCTCATTATGGATGGATGGAGTGACACCCGCAAGAGGAGTGTTCACGGCATGGTTGCATATTCCCGCGGAGAGATGTACTTCATCTCATCTCATGATGCATCCGGCACTGGGAAGAGCTCGGATGTGCTTGCGGCGGAGTGGGCTACCACCATGGAGATCGTTGGCCCCAAGCATGTAGTGGGCTTTGTTGCGGATGGGGAGCCTTCCAATAGGGCGGCGGGAGCTATTCTCCAAGGTATGTATGGACATGTCAAGGTGTCCTTTTGTATGGCTCATTGCCTAAACAACCTCCTCAAGGACATCGGGGCATTACCATGGATCAGCCCGCTCATTGAGGAGGCCAACACCATGGTCTCCTTTGTCCTCAACCACCAAAGACTTCGGCATGAGTTCAACAAGAGGTCCTGTCTCTCTCTCCTAAAATATTCCGACACCCGGTTTGCCTACAACTTTCTCATGTTGGGCCGGTTGAAGGATTGTAGCGGTGCTTTGAGGGGGCTTTTCCTTAGCGACGAGTTTGTCACCATGCAAGAGTCCCATACAAACACTGGCCAAGAGTGTAGGCTACAAGCGGATGACACCTCTTGGTGGGAGCGTGTGAAGACCACAGATGCTATGGTGAGGCCCATAGTCCACCTATTGAGGATTGTAGACGCTATGCAACCATGCATAGGCAAGGTCTACGAGGTCATGGATCGCATGATAGAGAAGTTGAAAGACTTCATGCCTGACGAAGATAGATACGAGGAGATCCATGCCTTGTGTCTAGGAAGGTGGAATTCCTACTACTCTCCATTGCATGCAGCAGCTTATGTGGTGGACCCAAAATTCCAAGCAACAAGCAGGAGAGCGACCCGGAGGTGAGCGCTAGATGGAGGATCATCTTGGATCGTCTTGTGCCTGATGCATTGGTTAGGCGCAAGATCAGGGACCAGCTTTCGATGTACAGGTCATTTCATGGCTCCTATGGCTGTCATGATGCACAGGTTGACCGCTCCAAAGTTGGTGCTACTCTATGGTGGGAGGACTTTGGTTCAGATGGACCGGAGCTGCAGCAGCTTGCCATCCGCATACTTAGCCAGGCCGTCAGCTCCTCTTGCTTGGAGCAACTTTGGAGTACCTACAGCCACATTGCCTCTAGGAAGAGGAATCGACTCGGGGTAGAGCGTGCCAATGACCTTGTCTTCGTCAGCGCGAACTTGCGAATGCTTTGCAAGAGCGTGACCAAGAAGGCAGATTCCTTCACCAAGTGGGAGATGAGTCAACAATAAGAGCAACAAGAGGATGAGGTGCAGGAGCACCATGCCAGTGAGGATGAGACTGAGGATGAGCTTGATGCTTCTTTGGCACAAGCTACCCATGACCATGAGACGAGCACTTCACGTGGATGATCATTCATGGATCATGATTCATGGGCCTTACTACTTAGCTCTAGCCTCTAGCCTCTAGTCTTCAGCACTTTTTTGTCATTGACTCATTTGAGTCCGTCCATGTATTCTGCCTCCTTAAGGCTTAGTCCTGACTCCTGGCTCTTGAGTCATGACTCATTTTGTATCTACTTAATTATTAATATGACTCAAAAGCTTACCATTTTAGTGTAAATTTGTGCTCAATTTGATGTACTTCCAAAGTAGAATAAGTGTAGAGTAGAAAAATTTAAAAAAAAAAGTATTTTTTGAGTGCCGTTCCCTCCCCCGTCCCCGTTCCCTACTTATGGCCGTCCCCCGTCCCGTCCCCGTTCGCGTCCCCTGTCACCGTCCCCCGTCCCTTGTGACTATGGTTCTATCGACTTAGACAGAACGGATCGCCAGTGCTTCACTTTTCCGGGAAGGTTATCACTTTAGCACAGCATTTAGGGCTATCTGCGCAGGCCAAAATGGAACAATTCATTCGTGGATTGGATCCCAACATTCAGTTCACAGTTTGTAACTTTGAACCCAATACATATGACCGGGCTTTGACTCTCGCTCAGAATGAAGAAATGAAGATGAACGGAGGCAAGCCCAAGTAGTCATCCCAGTCCAGTACCAAACCCCAGCAACATCAATCTGCTGCGCACAGCCACGGAAAGGTAATGCATCTTCTAAAGATGCTAAGAAGGACGGCAGTAATAGCTCCAGCTCAGGAGGTAAGAAAGATAAAGAATCTAAGCCTAAGAAAACCCCCAATGAAAAGGCTAAAGCAGGCATTACTGGAGGTTATCTTCCTCCAAAGAAGCAAAAGAAATACCAGTCAAAAAATAGATGTTTTTTCTATCACATCATAGGGCACGGTAAGAAGGAATGCCACAAATGGCAAGCGGAACAAGCCGCCAAAGCCCCTTCTGCCCCAGTTGCCACAGCATCCCCAACTCCTCCAGCCCCGCCTACTACCACCAATGCGATTCAACTTTTACCTTCTATGCATCCTATGCCATCTGTGGTATTTGATGCTAAGCAAGAGCGATACTGCACAGAAAAGCCTCATCCGAGCTTATGGCTCTGCCAAGGGTCGACAGTTTGTAGTCCTTTTCAATATGGACAGTTCTAAGGACGCCATCTCTCCCCAGTTGGCTAACAACCATTAGTCCCATATCATCTGGATGTGGACGAGTTCACACCTGGTCTCCGCACCCACATTTCTCAAAAGGCACAGCAATTTGCCTTTGAAGTTCAGAAGGCATCATTCCAACAAGATTTCATTGTCTCGCCTCTGTTGGGGTGTGACATGATCTTAGGAATTCAATGGTTTCGTCAGTATGAGCCTATTCCCGATTGGGGACATGACACTTTTACTACTTGTAAAGGTTTTCCTGAGCCTGTCATGATTCGTGGGGATAGAAGCATTCTTGGTATCCCATTGATTTCGCATATCCAGGCCCGACGAGCTATCCGCAACAAGGGAGAAGAAGGAGCACTACTTTATGTTCGTGCTCAAACATCATCGGTAGCATCTCTCCCATCTTCAGTCCCACACTTAGCATACCTCTTATCCAAACATCAAGACATTATGCTTAGGGACGATCTCCCGCCCAGCCTCCCTCCATCCCGTCCTGAGAACCATCATATTGATTTTGGTCCCTGGATCAGAACCTCCTAGCAAGTTTCCCTATCATCTTTCCAAGACCTTAGAGGACGAGCTAGAACGACAGTTATCTGAGCTCCTCCGAGCCGGATTTGTTCGGCCTTCTTCCTCACCATTTGCTGCACCCATCCTATTTGTCCAAAAACAGGACAAGTCTGCACGTCTTTGTGTAGACTACAGGGCATTAAATAAACTCACCATTAAGAATAAGTTTCCTATGCCAAGGATTGAGAACATTTTGGAACATTTAGACGGTGCTAAATTTTTCACTAAGATCGACCTCAAGAGTGGTTATCATCAGGTCCGCATTTTTTAAGCTGACATTCCAAAAACAGCTTTTCGGACAGAGCGTGGTCACTACGAGTTCGTAGTCATGCCTTTTGGGCTTACAAATGCACCCGCAACCTTCAATAAAATGATGTCAAGGATTTTCGCAGTCCTCATTGGGAAGTGTGTTTTCATATTCCTTGATGACATACTAGTCTTCTCAACCACTGCGGAGCAGCATGAGAAAGATGTGAAGAAAGTCTTGCAACTCTTGCGAGATAATGGGCTCTACATAAACGCCAAAAAGTCTATCTTCAGCGTTAAGGAAGTTCAATACTTGGGTTATATCATCAGTTCCGATGGGATTAGACTGGATCCATCAAAGGTTTGGGAAATCTTAGATTGGGACATTCCTAAGACCGCCCAAGAGATCCGCTCATTTGTAGGTCTTTGCCAAGCCTATAGTACCCATGTCCATCAGTTTTCAAGCCTTGCAGCACCTCTCACCGACTTGCTCAAGGGGGTGAAGACTCGAAAGCAAAAAGTCTCAGTCACAAGCAAGGCGCTTGATGCATTCCATGCACTCCAAAAAGCTGCCTCAGAAGCGCCTGTATTAAAGTTAGCATCTTGGGATGAACCTTTCGAGGTCATTACCGATGCAAGCAATGTAGCCATACGTGCAGTTCTCCAGCAAGACAATAGACCCGTGGCATACTGCAGTAGAAAGTTGGATTCATGTATAGTCCTTTGCATCATATTTACCAACCTTACAATCTACCAATCGCTCTTTCTCAAACCATGCTGGTAATACCATGTGGTACGTGTGTCCATGTTCGAGGAAAGTTCTCTAGCACAACACGATATGTAGGAAAGCAACTTGTTTTGCTAATCAATCCTTGACCTTGTTAGGTATTCCACCTTACAAACCCTTTTTGCTAGAAAACACCGCCACAATCATAGATTCTACCAACAAAATCCTTTCCGTGATAATCTTGCACAATCCTCATCCATATTTATCATGGATTAATGTAACATGTAGCGGAAGTATTCGTATTGGAGGATCCTGTCACACAAATGCTCACACCGTCTTCTGTATCCTAAGTTTCGCGAGTTTAGCAATCCACTTTAATACTTCAAACTTTTGAGAGAGAGAGAGAGAGAGAGAGAGAGAGAGAGACTGTACACCGTATGGGGTCTCGAATTACCCACTGAAGGGCTCCCTATCTCGTTATCGAGATAGTATTTGCCTTATTATCTCTGAAGAGACTGACGGTGTGACTGACGATAAGCCAAACGCAAGACCTCTGAAGACCAATAGTTGGGTTGAACTGCACACGATTGTAGAAGCACCAATGATGTCCAATCTCGAGCCTATGCACTCTTCCCAATGGAATGAGGGAGGGGTGCAAAGCTGAGGCTGAGAGGGGTTGTTTGGGACTTTTCTAGACTGTGTATGAATGCTGTAAATGAGTATGAATGTTGCGTTTTACCTTCACCAAGTGGCTGGAGCAAAATGATGAGTAGATGAATGCTGAAAACTGTATGGATGCAGAAAACGCAAGGTTGAATGCTGGCTAAATGCTGAAATTGGTGCGTTTTGTTGATGCAGGGGCTGAATGCTCATGCGTTGATGCGCCTAGGGCTGTTGAAAATGCTGAGGTATAAGTGCTGAAATCTGCAATCGCTTTATGCTCCTTGTGTTGAAGGCTCCAAGCGTTTGATTGCTCTATGCTGAATATGATGCTAATCTATTTATATGGACCAAAGGAGCCAGTCGGCTGGCTACAGACCTGGCCGATTGCTCATGTCCACAATAAATGCATAAAAGATGTATAAAATGCTGAAAATGATGGAAAATTTACCAAAAAATTCCTAGTAAATATTCTGATAAATACTAGATCATATCTGGGGGTTCTGCAATGGTCTAGATGCAATGAATGAATGATATGCAATATGCAAAATGTTTTCTAATGCAAACCCCAAGGTTTCTACTGACTTTACATGCATGAATGCGTCTCTTCAAGTGGGTTAAGGGACTTGGACTGACTGACTGACTGACTTGATATGACTGAGAACCAAGAAACATGGAAAACATCATGCATCGTTCAACTGTTAGGCAATCTCAACTTCATGGAGACATCACTTAACTTTTTAACTATTGGGAAAGGTCCAAAACTACGGAACGAAAGCTTGGGACAACGTTTGCCCACTTGTTTCAATTTGTTTCATGATACGCAGATAGACCCAATCCCCTTCCTTGAAGTGGACATCTCGTCTTGACTTATTTGCCTGTCTGCTATAGACTTTCTGTGCTTTGGTCAAGCGGTCCCTGACTGACTCAATGATTTTGAAAAATGCTTTCGTGGTTTTATTAGCCTCTAGAGATGGAGACACCAATCTCGTCAAAAGAGAAGAGAAACGGCGACCAAAGGCTACTTCAAATGGAGTCCATCCGACACTGGATGAATGAGTGTCGTTCAAGATAGCCTGGACCAATAGAAGATAACGTTCCCATTTAGACTGCTGGTCATGACAATATGACTTGAGAACATCAAAGGCCAACTGGTTATAAATTTCTGTTTGGCCGTCTGTCTGTGGATGGAATGCACTAGACAACTGCAACTTAGTTCCAAAGTTTTCAAATAATGCCCTCCAGAAATGCGAGGTAAACTTGGAATCTCTATCTGATGCAATGGTACTAGGCAAACCACAAATTGGGTACCAATGCTTGAGAAAAAGACGGGCTACATTCTCGGCTGTGGTCGTATGCTTGCATGGGATGAGCATGCAGAATTTACTAAAGCGATCCCCAATGATGAAACACTGAGTGTTATGGGATTCGGTGGATGCTGGTAGAGGCCCTACAAAGTTCATAGATATGTCGATGAAAGGTCCGTCGGGGATAGGCAAAGGTTGAAGTAAACCAGCCTTGTATATGGAACCTTTACTTTTTGACAAATCTTACAGGCTTGAACATGTGAATATACATCACGCCTTATTTTGGCCACTTGTCTCACTTTGATCCACTTTCTGACAAGTGTGAGGCCACTTGTCTCACTTTGATCCACTTTCTTGTTGCCACATGTCCCAATCTAAGAGATGGGTTCTCCCATAATCTTTATCTCTAAAAATATCCCAACCAGTAGACATTCTGTCATAGGCACTTTGCCGATTCTTGGTATATGCTCAATTTCAGATGTAATGACGCGAACAGAATTTCCATCGGAGTTGGGCCAAAAATAGCAACTCTCCTAACTTTTAGGAGTGTGGTCCTTTGTATTCTAGGATAATCCCCCGTTCCCAAAGCTTGTACTTTCCAAATATTTAGACATCCTTGAGTCCACCAGACCCCTTTCATACTGGAAAATGTCTAGGCTGGTGACAGGTTGTCCTTGGTGGAACTCCTTACATTTCAATTTTTTATGTGTATCCAACTCCGACCTTAATGTTAGGATGGAATTGGATTATTAAGCAAGTCACTTTATAGGGATACTGTAATCCCAATATCACGGATCCACTAGAGGAGTTCCACTCTAGCTTAGGTAAGGACTAGGAAACTTATGTGGATGCTATGGTGGGATATAAGAATTCAAGATTAGGCTTGATTGTCTCCTACTTGGATTCATGAAGACATGAATCTAATATAAGGGGGAGATAATGTTACATCCCTAACTAGGCCTTGGGCCAAAGTTAATTGAACCTAGGGTTAAGGGGATGTGCTAACCTAGGGTTAGGAGGTTTAGGGCTTAGGTGGGTGTGGGGGTTGATAGGACCTGTCCAAGAGGCGAAGGGCTAGCAAGGATGAGATATGGATTCTCTTAGAGTAAATAAAAAGCCAGCAGAGGCTTATAATGGCTAAAAGCTTAATAATAAAAGCAGTGGGCCAATAATAGCTTGGTTATTACTATATAAGTGAGTTTGGGCTCACTATAATGATTATTATGAGGAATCCTCACGGCATGCAAGGGCTCAACAAAGGGGGTTTCTGCTACCCAAGGCTAAGGGAGCTCCAGATCGCTGTTCACTGGTGGGGTTTGTTCCCACAAAGAACTTGGAAACTGCCCTTCCCCGCCCCCCGCCCCCCCCCCCCCCCCCCCCGACTTCTTCAGTACTTATGTTTTAATTCTTCTTTATACCCCTGGCATTTTATGCCAATTTGTGGTGTTTAAACCAGGCTACTGTTACATTAGGAAGTGTAACCTTCCTACTTTCCATGCCAGCAGCCACACACATAAAAAGAAACCTTCAAAACAACCAAACAAAGAAACATATCTTGGGGCAATGTTGTGGAAAGCTAAAGTGAGCTTGGAAGCTTATACTGGATGCAATGTATCATTCTTTGATGGCAAACCACCATGCCATGTCCTTAAGTCTCCATTTGTTGTCCCTGCCTTGGTAACAAAGTATTATCCGTGCCTAAGAAAGTTGATGTATATTGACAATGACCTTCGTTCTTTAAATGTGTGATGCCCTAAGGGGGGCGAACCTAACTTCGGTCTCTAGTGGCATGTCCGTTCTCTTTACATATTATTCTTTAACCCTCTCATCTGATGTGTCTGGTGGAACTTCGTATATGAATAGGAGAGCTTATATGTAGGGGTTTATTGAATTTCAGTGACAGTCAGCCATCTCCTATTGCCACTTACCTCTACTCATAACCAGAAGCCACCACCAATTGATAAGTTCCTAGAATAAAAGCCATTTTCAGCTGCAGCAAGCAAACAGACCAAAGGCAGATAATCTTGGGAGTCCTAATTCATGAATAGAAGTATTGAACAATCTGATTAAAAGACAAGAATGTACCTCATCAGCTTGGGGTAGAATGACCACAGACGCCGCACTTGTATGAACTCGTCCACTCTTTTCAGTTATAGGAACACGCTACAGACATCCACAACACCGAAGGCAAAGACCTATCATACATATGCAAGCATGCCTGGAAAATACATAATTTTTCTATTGAAAGGCACCATGTAGTGTGATGTAGTGTGACTAAGTTGGTATCCGAGCAATTGTTCTTTTGAAATGCACCATGTAGTGTGACTAAGTTGTTATCCAAGCAAATACACAGGGCAACAACTACACCACTATGACTCCAAAACTCATCAAGTGGAGTCTTTTAAAGATTAGAGATGCCTTCTGAACACATATTACAAGTGGTTTGGCTAGAGTGAAGCTGATACCTGAACCCTGTGTACTCCACTCTCGAATTTTAACTTCCCATATGTACCACTTCCAGTTATAGAGGCACTTGCTTCCTTTTATGAAAAAAAGAAAGAAAATGATTTAGGAGCTCCGATCTGATCCTTGGGGACCCACAACCATGATAGAATGATAAATAAGCCTCTAACTTTGAAAATTTGTGGAAGTATTCATACGAAAACAACCAGCCTGGCCTCGTGCCCAAGGACCGGCCGAGGATTAGGCATGTACCAAGGACCTTTAACTAAAAGACTCCTTCACTAGTTGCTATCAGAAGCAGATTTGTGAAAGAATAAATTAAACCCAGGTTAAGGACTCTCAGAATCTCGGACATGCTTCCCGCAATGGCTATGGAACAGTGTTCCTCTCCTTACCCTCTGGAGGGTCTTAAATAATGTTGCCCCCAGAGGACTCAGGAGCCATGGAAGCCATAGCAAGCAGGCCCACCAAAACCCAAACAAAGGGCAAGGGGAAGAAACGAAGGTATAGACTTCTACAGAATAACCCTGTCAAGGGAAACGACAGTTTCCTTGTCAAGTCAATGCACAACCAAAAACCCTGATATGTCATCTAAATTGGAGATCTCCGAAGAAATCTTCTGACAATAAACCTGTCACATCGGTCCCGCACGCAGATGCCATGGACATACTACACCAACTCAAGAGAAAGGCCCTAAGGCTGGACACCTGTGTACCACCAAGGGGTTGTCAAGGTCAGTGTCATGCACATCCCGCACACATCAGCATCATGCTAGTCCCGAACACTTTGTAACCTTCTTGTAATATGTAGTGTCAGGGCGCTCCGAGCACTTATTAGACTAGTCACTAATTTGTCAGGTAGCTAGACCCATATCTCAGACATCTTATACCTGGCATACTGTTGTGGAGCACCAACAGGTCAAAACCAGCACCTCCCTACAAAACGCAAGTGCCTAGGAGGTCAAGAAGCAGCCCACAGCGGTGTTTATGCAGAAGCATATCTCATCTCAGCCTGTAAGAGAAAAATGCAAGGTTCAGGAGCTGCCGGGAGAAGGACACCTGGTCGGCCTGCAAATCAGCCCTCCACACCGTCCACTGTACTCATCTTGGTCAGCATACAGTCAGGTTTGCAGCCTGAAGTCAGTTCCTACATTCATTTACAGCAATACAAGCAAATACACCTGTGTGTGGTGGCCCTTCTGAGGGTTATTGGGACCCAATCCTGTGTACTGTTTTCTCTCTCTCTTCACTCCATATCTCTCTTGCATAATTTCAGTTTGTGAATGATCTCTGCTAATCAAGTAAAAGGTTCCACCAAGCTTCCACATGTAATATTAGTATCAGAGCTTTGACAGCCTTGCACAGTAGGTAAAAAAAACTCATCGCATGTGAATGGTTTATTTTTGCTCTATGGCAACCTATAGGTACACATTGTGGATGGTTTACTTATGTTCTGGAAAACTCCTAAATGCTCCAACTATGGAAAAGCAAGAGGACATTATAGAGACTGGGTCTATGGCATCTCCCAATGTACCCACGGGCCACTACATCGACTGACACCGCTACTCCAACGGTGGGTACTTCATCAAAGCTTGTGATGTCCAAGGAGAAGCATGATCGCCTAGTAGCGGAAGCCGTGGGTAAGGCCTTGGCTGCCTACGAAGCCAAACCAATGGTTGCACAACCATTGGTCGCACAACCATCACCACCACCACCACAACCTCCACCTCCACGTTCTCCTTTACCTTCACAACCACCAACTAGCGCACAACCCCAAACACCTAGTGCACAACTCATATCTTCAGCACCCACCCAACCCACTCCTTCACAACCCCAACCTCCTGTGTTTATTACTAAGCAATATCTCGCGACACGACTACAGTATGAACATTAGTTCAAAATGAAACAACTTCAAATGCAATTGCAATTGGTAATTACCCTCAAGACTAGAATCCGACTCCAAAAGGAGAGACCTCGGAAAAGCACCAACAAAGGGACCAACAACAGCAGAAGAAACCAAGCGACGAGAAGAAGGACGACGGCGACAAGTAGAGCACGAGGCCTTCCTCTTGGCTCTCAACCAAAGACTTGCTCCGAGCCAAGTGAACCCTTTTCCAGAAAAGGTCACCTTCAATAAGTATGATGGTAAACTCGACCCCTCCACATTGCATTCTTGGATTCACCAATCGAGGCCTATTTTTCTGCAGTACATAGCTCGGATAAGGAAAAGGTTACATTGCCTATCTATCACCTCACAAGCGATGCCCTTGTGCAGTGCCAAGCCTGTGTGGGACCAGTTGTAGCCGACATGAAAAAGCAGTTTCTACTACCACACTGCCTCCAAAGACTCAACACTGAGTTTTAAGGCTTGCATCGGAATGCTCAACCCATTATCAAGTTTGCCAATAAGATCACTCACCTATCTTTTGGTTACAGAAAATTGATGATGACCAAAAGGGGCCATTCCTGTATGGACTTGATACAAACATCCATTGGGATGTATAGATGTTTCAACCCACTTCATTCGACCATACCATTTTGCTTGCACAAAATGCAAAAATCAAGTACAATAATGAAAAAGCGCAAGACCACCAAAGGAATAATATAACAAGTAAATATAGAAGGAACCCTATAAGAAGTAAGTATAGAAGAAGGCAAATAAGGAGTACTTATGAGATACTGGAGTGAGTTAGTATTTTGAACAACTATGGATCTTAAAAGTAGCTCATAAGTAAACTAAAAACAAGCCATATTATTACCGTATCAAAGCACAACCACTATTGGCAAGCCATAATCAAGACTTAAAATTGGAGGTATATCTAGGATCAAATTGCAAGGGACTATTGGGACCAAAGGCAGACCTCGGGCGCATAGTTGCAATGAAATGTGTTTCATTGCAACTAAATGAAACGAAGCGTTTCATAAACGTTCCAAATGTATGAAATGCAATTCTTTCATGTCACCTAGAAAAAGATACGATTTCAGCGTTTTTTTTAACCAAAGCCCGTTTTTCGAAAAAAAACACTTGCATGCGCCTGTGAAATAGTTTCAAGGAGCTCTTGTGTTGCACAAATCAGCCCCTTCCAGCTCCTCCCGCACTTCCCAGGTTCCGTGCCCACCATCTCTCAAGTTGGTTGTGTTGATTTGTTCCTTTTTTCTTCGATTTTGCAAAAAAAACACAAATTTTGAAATTTGGGGGTTTTCGTGTGCCAGGGTGCCAATCCAACCCTGCCTTTGTCAAGATGCCTTGCACTAAGGATGCCATGTGGGCCCATGTCACTCCGTTATCAAAATATGCTGGTTCAGGCACCCAAACGTGGAAATGCAATTTTTGCGGGGTTTGCTCAAGAGGGTCCATAATCCATGTCAAGGCCCATTTCACAGGTTTAAGCCCCACAGGGGACGGGAATGGACCAAGGAGGAACGGAAAGAGGGAACGACCTAGATAATTCCTAGAAATGATAGTAAATCTTAACATACAGCGCTCATTTTAAAACCCGTATTGCGTAACCTTGAAACAAAAGTTTAGATATAACCAAATCAGAAACACACTAATGTCTAGTGTACCACACAATTTGCATGGCTAGATACTAATAGATCTCAAAGGTCAAAATAAACTAGCCCACATCATACATGACATAAGTGACAAAAGACACAAAATGTGGCCCACCACCTAGATAGAAGAAACAACCCAAGTCAAGAGTCCAAGCCTCAAAGTGACATGCAAATAGTAAGGAGATATCATGCATAGCTACTGCCAGTGATGCCTTCAAGGAGATTATCATCTATCTCATCCAAGAAAGCCATATCATCAAGACCAACATTTGTAGCATCCGAATCTTCAACCCCATCCTAACCAGGATCTGCAAGTCCATGTGTCTTCTCATCATCCGAGGACTCCTCATCAAGCAATATAAACTTCTATGGTTTGGGAGAAGCCATATCACCAAGCAAGCGCAAATTAGCACTTACAAAAATCAAGTCATTGACTTGTTTTGTCCCAAATTTGTTTCTCTTCTTGGGGCCAACATGACCAAACACACTCCATAGTTGCTCAATCGGAGAGAAGCTTGCACCTTGAGACAAGATTCTTACTGTCAATGATTGAAGCTCTAGTGTACGAGCCCCATAATCCTCCCACCATAAAGTAGTCCCTATCTTAAACCTCTCTCTCTGTGCATCGACCGATCCAAACCTTCCCAACTTGCTGCGATAAAATCCAAGTTGGTCTTTCACCAACCTTCGTTTTTCAGCATCACAAACCTGCCTAAAAAGCATTGTCTCCCAACCATCTATCATTAGCCTCTAGTCCATATCCTTGGAACTCGAGATCCAAGACATATGCAGCAGCATGCATGGGAGAATGATAACCATTCCATCATCATGCTTCACATAATTCTCGAACCTCTACATATTTCTCATCAAACAAGCCCATTTTCCCTATTTTCTCTATCATTCGGTAAGCCCCCTCATTAACCTTACCAATGCATGGCTCCCGTCCATTTGCAATCCGCATCAAGTGCATGATCGGCTTCATCACAGGATTGATAGTGTTGACTTCATCCCAAAATGTGAAGTCTTGTATGGTTCTCACAATCTCTATGCCGGCTCTTGACCGAGAAAGAGCTCATCCCATCCACTCATTGCATACAACCAATTGTTTCAAAGGTAAGTTCACTTTGCATAACCTCTTCATCATGAGAAAGTTATAACCAAAGCGTGTCTCCGAGTACTTCACGAGATCCTTTTTGGGCGATCTCTTGCGGAATTCATTCCAAATATCCATGGCAAGCTGACAATATCCTTCAGTAAGTTGCTCAAACAATAAACAAAGCATGGACTAAATGTGATATATGCGGATACCTATCTTCAAGCTTTAGACCAACAGCTGTATTTGTTGCCTCACCATCAACTAAGAACTAAATAACATTCTGTGGGCCAACTTTCTCAATACCTTGGGCCCACTCTTCCACAAGGTGATCTACAGTTTTTCTAGTCCCAGAAGCATCATGTGAGGAAATAATTCTTCCTCGAGAATAAGCAACCATGCCATGAATGGACCTTTTTCGAGTGTCGCTCCAACCATCTGCAATAAGTGACACACCATTCTTTGCTCAACTTTCATGCACAGATTCTAAAGCACATTCAATTGGGCTTTCTTCTTTTGCAACAAGGTGGTACGTAGGGTCTCATATGAAGGAGTCTTGTATGTTGGGCTATACCGTGCAATCTCCTGGACCATTTCAATAAAATATGGGGACCTCGCAACATTGAATGCTACATGATCATGATAAAAGAATCTTACGACAGCTGCATCTACCCTCTCTTTCTTGCGGGGATCCCAAGCTACTCCCAAGGTTTGCTGCTTGCCAAAGCATGAACCCATAGGCTGCGAATCCTGGGAAAATGCAAAGCTCCCAAGTCCTCCTATTGTTGTCCATCTCCCAAGTGTACATCTTCCCCACATCTACTGAAGTAAGATGCATCAATTGTTAGTTTATTTCATGCACATGCTTTCTTCTCTTCACTTGGGTACTTTGCCAAAAGCTCTCTACACATTTTAGGTGTTGTCCCTGGGCATTTATTCACTTGTGGTTTTTCATTGTTTACATAGTATAGATGTGCTCTCACACGGTTTGCTCCTCCTGACTTCTCTTTGTTACATTGCTTACATTTCCATCGTGTTGCACCTCCCTTCGATGAATACCATTCTAGCCTTTCAACCTCGTCCCACCAAGTAGCATTAGAAGCTGATCGCTTTGAGTCCAAGGAAGCCATGATTTGTGCAAATTCGGGCAACAAATTGATTAGACTTTCAAAGTTATCCATGAGAGAGAGCATGAGAGAAATGAGTCCTTTTTTGTCTACTATATAAGGGGGAGAGACTTGAGAGTTGAGAGAGAGTAAGAGGAGTTTTAAATTTTACTATTTGCTACAAACTCTGCAAACTGTGACATGTGTAATTTTTAAAAGACAAAGTTTCAAAGTTCAAACTGAGAAAGAGAGAGAGAGAGAGAGAGAGAGAAGAGAGAAAGAAAAGCTTGCTGCGTTGCCTTGGAACTATTGAAAGATAATAAGAGTCGCGACTATTGACACGCTCTATCAACACTGAACAACACAGGCCTGGACCTGGAGGCTGGTACACGTGTCACGAGCAGGGGCGACTGGCTGCAACTAGGCTGGTACGTACGGGCGTGAGCCTTGAGGCGACAACAGTACGCGCAAGCGACGGGTGAAACAGGTACGCAGGCGTACAGCACGCGGGAGACGGATAGGTACGAGCATCGGGTACGTTTTGCCTTTTTTTTTAAATTAACCATATCATTTCATTCCACATGGAAAACAGCAGCCTGGCGTTCCGTATGGGCGTTCCCCCTTTGTTCCTGGCATTCCCCCGGCTGTTCCACCTTCCATGCGTTCCCTTGCATTGTTCCACCTGTTTCTTGCATCTTGGCCATAGGGAAACACGTTCCACCGTTCCCGAAGGGGGGGGGGGGGGGGACAACGTTCCCCTGCTACTACGATTGGTGCATGCAAACTAGTGCCTGCAAACAACAAAGCCAAGCTACAAGAATGGAAAAGACAACAACTGGCAAGACATGGTTGTGGGTCTCTACCTAAGGATATTGAGGCTAGTGAGGATATAAGTGATGCACCAAAGAGAACACGATTGGATTCAGAGAAAGATGCACAGAGCCAAGCAGGATTCGGGGGTGCTAGTAGTTCCACTCCCACAGCAACACAAACCCCTTTACCCGCAGCACCTAGAGCCTCTCTAAAGAGAGAAAGCATTCAAGCAAGCATGCAAAAGCAAGCAATTAAAGATGCAACTACGGAAATCACTAGGCTTTTCATCCAATGCACTTTCTCTTTTCACATTGTGCGCACACCACGATGGAAACAGGCCATGAGAGCAATCAGCCGCATTGGATGTGAGTGGGAGGGACCCTCATATGAGGTCTTTGGGGCTATCACGTTCCTCTACTTTATTGTTGTCATGCATGATTGCATCTATCAACATGCTTTACTTTGTGTATTCCAAACTTCAGTTTTCTTTTTTTGTATCAGCTCAGGATTCAGACTTTTTGTGATCACTTTGAGTGCCATTATTGAGTAGTTGCCAGTAGTATTGATGAATGAAATCAAGATTTTGATTCTTGATGTTACCAGTTCATTTATGCCAATTGGTCAGTTGGGTGCCCATTGTAACTTGGTCACCCAAATTCTTTAGTTTTAGCTTATAAACATGTTTTAATGTGTAAATGATGCATGTTTAATGTTGTTTTGCAGGGAAGGTGTCATGTGCACAGAGTGTATCTACCGTGTGCTACACGCACACAAGACTAGCTTCGAGGCTTGGGGAAGCTTAGAGCTAGGCAGGCTGATAGGCAAGCTGGGCTACGGATAGACTGACAGGCGGGCACCCAAGTATGGACGGGCGGGCGCCCAAGAGTGGACGCCCTATAAAAGGGTGGCCAAGGTTAGTCAATAGTTCATAGAGTCTCGTTTTTTTTTTTTTACAACACGCCTTGCTTTTCGTTTTTTGAACCTTCGTTGAGGGGTTTTAAAAACAACCTTTCAAAAAGCATGTTTTTTTTAAGAACAAAAAAGCATCTGGTTTTTTTTTAGTTTTTATGCAACTTGTTATGTGTAGCTTATGTGTTTTTTTTTAATGTTTTTTTCCAAGCTTTATGTGTGGCTTTTATAAAAGCCCTCAAGCATGGTTTTTTGTATTTATTTATTTTATTTTTTTAAACACAAAAGCAAAGCATAAAAACACATGTTTTTTGGAAGGCCTATAAAATTCGCCTAAAGTGAGCTTCTTACCACATCTCCTCGTACTCTCTAGAACTCTTCTTTGTTTCCAGTCAAGGTTTTCTCTCACTTGCCCTCTTCAAGATGTCGACCCAAGAATCAGAGATTGAACCCATTCCCAAATGTGAAGACTTGCCAACTCCTGAGGCCACTGATAGCGATCTTTTCGAAGATTTTGTATCCAAATCTAATTTTCATGAGTTTAAAGTTGCTTTCGAAGCTTCTTTCTCAAAACGTCAGGCACAAGTCACCGCGCAGATGCAGGCTTTACAGAATTCCATCCCTTTATTGACCACTACCATGTCTACTCTCTCGAGCATGGATACCTTGGCATCTCCTTTAGGCCCTAACATTACTCCGAAACAGTTTGGGGACAAGCAAAAGCAGCGTACCAAGGAGATTGTGGACACATGGCTACATAAGTGGCAGGTCCACTTCCAGTTTCATCTATATGACGATGGCAAAAAGATTCAGTTAGCAACAGGTTTCCTCTTAGGCAAAGCTTTGCTTTGGTGGAAAGAACTCAAACCTAAACCAACAACCTGGGCACAGTTTGAAGAAGTCTTCAAGAAAGAATTCCTCAAGAAGGAGGATGACTACGATATCGTTGCTCAGTTTGCCAGTTTGACCATGACCTCTGAGAACCTCACTTATGAGGTCTGCCTCCAGAAATTTAGAGACTTGCAAATGAAAGCTACGAAGATGGATTCTACTACTCTTTTGGGTTTCTTCGTAGCCGGTTTACTCGACTCGTATCGTTTACAGATAAAAAAACAACAAATGCAAAACTTTGGACGAGGCCATTCATTCTCCTCGTATTTATGACGATACAATGGTCTCTTCCAAAACCAAACCCGTGACCAAGCAAGGAAACAAGCACAGAAGGAAGTTCTCCGTGCCAATGGCTAGCACGACAGAAGGAAAGTCTTCGGACCAACCTTCGAAGAATTCTACTACGACTCCAACAAAGAAAAACCGTCTCCTCAAGGCTTCAAAGCTCAAGAAGGAGAGACGACGTTTCATCCGCGAACAAAAAGGACATGCATAACGAGTGCCTGAAGAAGAAGGGTGCAAAGACTAATGCAGGACCCAAAACGAAGGCAACCAACCAGTTGTCTTTGACAGGTACTTCAGTCACTGTCCTTTCTTGCTCTAGTTCATGTTCTGATTGTATGTTCAATCTCTAAAGTTTTTGGCTTGCATGATCTTCTCCGAGTTTATGGAGAAGTGAATGGCCATAGAATCCACATTCTTCTGGACCCTCGCAGCTCACACAACTTTGTTAATTACAAACTTGTGCAGAAATTGGATCTGGACACAACACCTAGTGATCATACCTACGAGGTACGCCTACCTACGGATCGGCAAGTATGGGATCGAAAGGTGGAGAAGCTACCGATCCGGATTCAGGACTACGAAGATATTCTGGAGTGCTATGTTATGCATCTAGAGCATGTAAACTTGTTATTAGGGATTGAGTGGTTTAAGACTCTTCAAGTCCAAATAGATTGGTCTAGTCATACTTTTTCTTTTGAACATAAGAACACCCAGTATTGTATCTTAGGTGATTGTATACATCCCTCTCAGGGACCTCTTGTAAATAACATTGATTTTGGAAATATAATGGATTCTTCTTCTCCTTTCCACTTTGTCTTGATTCCACTTTCTTCATTTCTCATACCTACTATGGATGTCAATGAATTAAGTATGTTTGAAAGCAAAGAATTAAAGAAGATACTTGATTCGTTTCAAGATGTATTTCCTAAGGAGATGCCATCGAGCTTACCACCCGAAAGGGCAATAGATTATCGTATTGATATGGTCCCTGGTGCTCAACCTGTCACCATTCCACCTTACAAGATGAGCTAGGCTGAGGAAGATGAGTTGACAAACAACTCGCACATTATTTGAGGATGGGCCAGATCCGTCCAAGTAAATCACCTTGGGGTGCGCCTGTGTTACTTAGGAGAAAGAAGGACAATACCTGGAGAATGTGTATAGATTACAAGAGATTAAACAAACTAACAATCAAGAACCGTTATCCTCTCCCTAGATCAGATGACCTGATTGACCGTTTAGCCGGAGTGAAGTATTTCACAAAGATAGATTTATGTATTGGCTATCACCAGATACGTATTCATGGAAGACGGGGAAAGAATCACCTTTCGGACTAGGTATGGCCATTACGAGTTTTTCGTATTATCTTTTGGGTTAACCAATGCTCCAGCCACTTTCCACTAAACGATGAACGATCTTTTTGTGAACATTTGGAGAAATTCGTGGTTGTGTTCCTAGATGATATTTTAGTAGATAGTCGTACTCTTGAGAATCACGTTAGTGTAACACGCGGAAGCTCTATCTTTCAGCCCTAAACACCACTGAGAACATGCTGATCCAAAAACGCAGACAGAAGGGAGAGTAGAGAGAGAGAGAGAGAGAGATGCGAAAAATTCAGTATATTCATATGGTACAAAAAGGTACTCAGTCCACAACCCTAGGCTACCTTGTAAAAAGGGTGAGCATCACCAAAATCTGCCCTACTCTAAGGACCCTAAGGATCCACTCCATAAAGGAATGAATGATTCTAATGATGAGCCTGGACTGCCTTTTATAGGCCCTTTGGAATAATGGAGTGCTGGCTGAGCAGTAGAGTCGGCCAGCCAACTGGATATATAAATCATAAAAATGATGCGCTTTGCAGCCACCTTGCCATGTCATGATGCTCCTTCAGCCGCCTTGGTCTCTGGTACAGCCGACTTGCCATGTCATGATGCTCCTTCAGCCGCCTTGGTCTCTGGTACAACCGACGTCTCCTGAAAGCAGCCGACAATACCCCTTCATGCAACCGACAGCATCCTGGTCTTCTCCAAGTCCACACTAGCCAATCTCCACTCTGTGCTCCATAATCCTCGTTCTTATACTCTTTTTCTGGCTGCCTCTTCTGGACCAGCATCTGAGAATGTCCATGGCATTTTATGCACATGACAGTTAGACACCTCACGATTGTCTTGACTATTTTAAGACAGAATCGACTGTATGCTAAATTCAGTAAATGTGAGTTTTTCATGACAGAAATCATTTACTTGGGACACAAGATCACAAGAGACGGGTTGAGCATTGACTATGACCGAGTTCAGAAGGTTCTGGCCTAGCCTATACCGCAGACAGTGAGACAACTTCGTTCTTTTCTCGACTTTGTTGTTTTTCTTCGGAAATCTGTGCGGGAGTACTCTCAGCTCACACTACCGATAACCGACTTGTTGAAAGGTCATGGACGTAAGTCGAATCAGCCTATCACTTGGCATAACGATCTGGATATGGCCTTCAGACTTTTGAAAGATAAAGTCAAGGAAGCACCTATCTTAGCACTACCCGATCCTAGTCGGCCTTATGTTCTTGAGACTGACGCCAGTGACTGCGATCGGGGCTGCTCTATCCCAAGATGGTAGACCTATTGCTTTTGAGAGTAGAAAGCTGGACGACACTCAATCTCGTTGGCCAACCCTTGAGAAAGAGCTTTATGCTGTCATTCACGCTCCCAAGGTTTAGAGGCATTATTTATATGGTTCCAAGTTTGTAGTATTGACTGATCATCAGTCAATCAAGTATGTGTGTGCTGCAGATGATTTGAGAGAAGAAAAGCTCGATGGGCTGAGTTAATGCAAGATTTTGATTTTGAAATCGGTTTTCAAAAGGGATCCATGAATAGTGTCGCAGATGCGCTTAGTCCGATTAGAGAGGTGAATACTTTGTCGTTCACCGAGATTTCTACTGACTTCTTTCAATCATTGAGAGGGCTTTGTAGGACTGATAGTTATTTTGGTCCATATTGGCAAAGGATCCAAAACGGGAGCTCATTGATTGACCAAGACTCAATGACGGAGCAGCCTACCATTCAGGCTGCGGGAGGCCAGTGGATAATTCGGAATGGGTTACTATTCCATAATGACAAAATTTGTGTACCACACGTCCCGAACATTAGGTCCAAGATTCTTAAGGAGTGTCACGAAGCCCCTTATGCTTGACACCCTGGGATACACATGACATTAGCTTTAGTAAAACACACTTTTTATTGGCCAAAGATGAAAGGGTATGTAGAAGATTATGTCCTCAAGTGTCAGGTTTGTCAAGCAAATAAAGCTGAACGCTTTAGACAGGCTGGGATGTTGCATCCTTTGCAAATCCCAGGTAATAAATAGGAAAGTATTTCCATGGATTTTATTACCTGATTGCCACAAACCTGTCAAGGCCACGATTCTATTTGGGTTGTGGTAGATCACTTGACAAAAATGGCTAGCTTTTTACCGACACGGAAGACCGTTACAGCTACGCAATTAGCTAGGTAGTTTATCAAGCAATTATTTAGACTCTACGGGTTACCGCAAGACATAGTCAGTGATAGGGACTCTAAGTTTACAAGTGACTTTTGGAGGCTTGTTTTTGAGAAGTTGGAAACACAAACCAGAAAAGATACTTGGATTTCATGAAAGACAATTGTGAAATACGCTACTCACGGAATACAAGATCAAGTGGAAGGATCGTGTTGAGGAGGACGCTACATGGGAGACATTGACTACCCTTCAAAGGGACTACCCTGGGTTTTTACTGAGCTTAGGGAGTGAGCTCTTAGAGAAAGGGAAGTATGTCATGTGCGCAGAGCATATCTACCGTGTGCTACACGCACACAAGACTAGCTTCGAGGCTTGGGGAAGCTTGGAGCTATTCGGGCTAATTGGCGAGCTAGACTAAGGATAGACTGACGGGCAAGCATCCAAGTATGGACGGGCGAGCCCCCGAGTGTCGACGCCCAATGATTGGCCAAGAGCCTATAAAAGGGTGGCCAAGGTTAGTCAATAGTTCATAGAGTCTCGCGTGTCTTTGTGAGAGCTCTATGGTCAGGAGCCTGGATCTAGTGCAAACATGCAACCGCTTTATGCAGCCGAGGCCGGCAGCAGTCTTGAGGCCCGCAAGGGTAGCTCCGTGGCGGTATGGGACGTCACGGGGTAGAGATTGGTCGGTACGTCTTGCTCGTTAGCTCAGCTCATGGCTCAGTGGGACAGCCAGACTTGTGGGTTGCCCACGGCTGTCAAGGTTGGGTAGTGAGTAAGGCCTGCACCCACTTCACGTTATTTGGCTTTGATTTGCACGTTTCGAGTATTGTATCAGAAGCATTCTACGAGGAGATCCTTGGGGACTTCACAAAAGGCAACATATTTTTTACATATTATAAACTTATATATAAATTTTGGGGCCTCGTTTATGAACCGTTTTTGAAACATTTATGAAACACGTTTCATGAAACGCCTAGCAACTATGCTCGGGCGTGACCCCAAGACAGTCAATGAAATGCGACTTCCACATCTTCACCCAAACTTACCACAGACAAGAAAGCCACAAAGGGCATGATGGGTGGACACTTAAACCCAACAGCAAGGGCACAGTATCAGCGTGAGAAATTGTGTTTCAGTCCCAAGAAACTAAATCCTTCCACCCCGGTCTCAGCCTTGGCAATTGTTGTTGCCGTTGAACCTGTCAAATCTCCCCTGCCTGAACCAGTTGTTAGTACTGTTATTAGCAGGATACTTGAAATTCAGCTGTCGAGAACCACTCCTAAGCTCAGCAAGGGACTGCAGACAAGGAAGAGCATCTCCTTAAGTGCCATGGCACTTTAGCAGGACACCCCGTCATTGTCTTGTTTGACTGTGGCAGGCTTGGTTGGATTGGACAGCAGTAGACTAGACAGTCACCGGATTTTGAGAGAGAATGAGTCTACAGGTTAAGTGCATTGCCCAAAAGGCAACACTGGTATTCCCTCGGGTGGAGTTTACATGCAATTTCTTAGTCACACCATTGATTGATGCAAACATGATTTTGGGTGTAAAGTGGTTCGGACACTACAAACCACACGTTGACTGAGATGATAACTTTTTGTGGCACATAAAGACATTACTGAAATTGGTCATCATCCAAGGAGAATGTGAAGTGCTACCTATCATTTCTAGTGTACGGTCCAGTAGTCCTAGTACTGTGATTCTTCTTATCATTGTTAATGTAGTTGGGATTAGCCATCTGAATGGGACTAGCCATCTGAATGACATTTCTAAGGAGCATGCACAGCCAATACCACGTACCCGATGCAAAGGTAGAAGAACAAAGAAGACGAACCACCAACGAAACACTCACCCACAAGAACTTCGTCACCCACCTATGTGGCCACAAGGGACACTTCAATGGATTACCGAAGCACAAAACAACGGTACCTCTGGCCATTCCGAAGCAGTACCACAATCCAGCATCAATGTCCAGTACACAAGACCCTCAAGAAGATGATTCTATCCAACCACATTACCGACCATGTCATCAAGCTAACCAAGAGGAGATGTCACATGTGTGAAAATAGTATTTTGTCCAGCCCTAAAAAGGGTATTTTTTTGGACTTTTCAATCTTATTTCTTGTTTTGTGGGTCTATGCTGCTGGCCGACAGCCTTTAGCCTGGCTGACCAGCAGCCCCACACACTATATATTGCCTTGCCTCTTCACTTCACCGCTTGTACCACATCATAGATCATATCAGGTACCATCTGCTGCTGCTGCTGCTGCTGGCCCTACACTACATCTGCTTTATCATCACCGCCTGTCATCTCCAGTACTTCAGCGTTTTACATCAGGCCACACCTTGGGACAGCAGCCCACTCTGCTACAGCACAGTACTTCAGCGTTTTACATCTGGCTACACTTTGGGACGGCAGCCCTCTCTGCCACATAGATCATATCACCGTTACATATCTGTTCCTGGGACAGCAGCCCTCTCTGCTACAGTAGAGCATACCAGCGTTTTACCTCAGCTCATGGGACAGCAGCCCACTCTCTGCTACACTTCAGCACATCAGCGTTTATCTTCAGTTCACTCTCTGGGACAGCAGTCCACTATCTGCTACATCACACCATCAGGACGGCAGCCCACTCTCTGCTCACCATCTCACACCACTGGGGACAGCAGCCCTCTCTACTCCTCTCCATCCCTCAGGTATTGCAGCACCCTTGTCACCAGAGCTTGCACCACCACCACTTGGGATGGCAGCCCTCTCTGCTCCTCACCACCCCTCAGGTATTGCAGCACCCTTGTCACCAGAGCTTGCACCACTCGGGACGGCAGCCCTCTTTGCTCTTCATCACCACTCAGGTACCGCAGCACCCGTCACAAGAGTTGGCATCCCTTCTGCTGCTCACTACCACCTCGGAGTGCCTATTCATCTACTGACGCAAGCCTTCGACACCAGCCATGCTTCTGCTCCGACCACCTCTCGGAGTGCCTTTGCCTCACATCGACACGAGCCTTCGTCTCATCGACCATGCTTCTGCTCCGACATCGTCTTTGCTTCTGCACTCGTCTTCTACTCAAAGTCACCTCACATCAAAGGTCTCTTGTACATATGTTCACTCACCATTTCATGCTGTGTTGTTTTGCTCTAATCTCTCGTACATATGGTCCTTTCATCCTTTTGCCCTCACATGGTATCAGAGCTATCGTGAGAGCGAAGAGATTGAAAACCTTGAGAGCACACAGCATGGATCATCTAACGCACTCCCCCAGGACAAATTTTTCTCACCAGAAGTTGATTCTCCAAACTCTGATCTAGACCACACAAGGAATGGGACTTCTTACTCAAAGGAGAGCCCCGTTCAAGATCTTACTTTGGGAGATGATCAACCCATCTACATCAACTCACCTTCACCACCTTTGCCTTCACGACCACCCTCTCTCACTTTATCAGATTTTGTTTCCAGAGGGGGATACATTCCTTCTACCAGTGTGTCAGTGTGGGACCCTAGCATCCATCATCTTCTCTCATGGTCCCCTTTTTTTGCCTAAGAGGGGGTGTGAAAACAGTATTTTGTCCAGCCCTAAAAAGGGGATTTTTTAGGTCTTATTTCTTGTTTTGTGGGTCTTTGCTCCGACAGCCTTTAGCCTGGCCGACCAGCAGCCCCACACACTATATATTGCCTTGCCTCTTCACTTCACCACTTGTACCACATCATAGATCATATCAGGTGCCATCTGCTGCTGCTGCTGCTGCTGCCGGGCCCTGCACCACATCTGCTTTATCATCACCTGTCAGCTCCAATACTTCAGCGTTTTACATCAGGCCACACCTTGGGACAGCAGCCCGCTCTGCTAAAGCACAGTACTTCAGCGTTTTACATCTGGCTACACCTTGGGACAGCAGCCCTCTCTGCCACATAGATCATATCAGCGTTACATATCTGTTCATGGGACAGCAGCCCTCTCTGCTACAGTAGAGCATACCAGCGTTTTACCTCAGCTCATGGGACAGCAGCCCACTCTCTGCTACACTTTAGCACATCAGCGTTTATCTTCAGTTCACTCTCTGGGACAGCAGCCCACTCTCTGCTACATCACACCATCGGGACGGCAGCCCACTCTCTGCTCACCATCTCACACCACTCGGGACGGCAGCCCTCTCTACTCCTCTCCATCCCTCAGGTATTGCAGCACCCTTGTCACCAAAGCTTGCACCACCACCACTCCGGACGGCAGCCCTCTCTGCTCCTCACCACCCCTCAGGTATTGTAGCCCCTTGTCATCAGAGCTTGCACCACTCAGGACGACAGCCCTCTCTGCTCTTCATCACCACTCAGGTACCGCAGCACCCTTGTCACCAGAGTCTGCATCCCTTCCGTTGCTCACTACCACCTCGGAGTGCCTCTGCATTACTGACGTGAGCCTTCGACACCGACCACCTCTCGGAGTACCTTTGCCTCACATGCATCCCGCACTTGGATGCTATGTACATATCCCATCAACTCAGGTGCAAGGCCCTAAGGCCGGACACCAGGCATGTTATGAGCCCTTGTCCAAGGACGAGAAGCCGGTGCATTGCCAAGGGGTAGTCCGGGTCAGTGTCATGCACATCCCGCACAGGTCAGTGTCATGCACACATTGTAACCCTCTTGTAATATGTAATTGGTTTGATGTACACACCGCAAAGGGGAGATGGACTAAGGTTCATATAGATGAATAAGGCAGCCTCCACCTAAAAAGGGGGCCATGGGTGTGTGGGGGTGCCCCGAGGCCCGGGGCCAAGGACCCCCACCTTTTGCACACCTAAAAGAGCTTTTGCCAACCCATGACCACCTCCACGGGAGGCAGCCAACCCTACTACTTGGCATACTCTTGTGGAGCACCAGCAGGTCAAAACCAGCTGCTCCCTACAAAATGCAAGTGCACAGGGTCAGCCAGCAGACCAGCTCCCTTCTCCACTATATAAGGGGCGCTTACACTTGGCATACTCTTGTGGAGCACCAGCAGGTCAAAACCAGCTGCTCCCTACAAAATGCAAGTGTATGGGAGGTCAAGAAGCAGACCACAGCAGTGTTTATGCAAAAGCACACATCACCCAACCTGTAAGAGAAAAAAGTTTAAACGCAAGGCTCAGGAGCTGCCCATAGAAGGACACCTGGTCAGCCTGCAAATCATCCCTCCACATCGTCTTCTGTACTCATCTTGGTCAGCATACAGTCAAGTTTGCAGCCTGAAGTCAGTCCCTACATTCATTTACAGAAGTACAAGCAAATACATCTATGGGTGGGGGTCCTTCTGAGGGTTATTGGCACCCCGATCCTGTGTACTGTTTCCTCTCTCTCTCTCTCTCTCCACTCCATATCTCTTTTGCATAATTTCAGTTTGTGAATAATCTATGCTAATCAAGTAAAAGGTTCCACAAAGCTTCCACATGTAACAAAACCATGAATATCCATTCTATTGACAAGTTGCTGTCATCCTCAACAGCTGCTGTTGAGGATGACAGCAGCAACCACCTTGTTGCTGCTGTTGGAATGTCCTGCTGCAGTATAGCAAGTTGTGGCACAAAAGGTTTGGGCACTTAAGCCAAACGATCTTAAGTCAATGGGAGGACATCTTCCAGTCCATGAGGACGAATTTCGATCTAGAGTGCGAGAAGTGCATATTTTTCGGGCGATGGTGAAGCATTATAAAATCCCACCTTGTAACCTCGAAGGCTTGTCTCTGTGATGTCAATCACCTCAAACTTCCAAGAGTTATTTTCAGCATATGCCTCATACCTAGCATAAACATGTTGGTAAAGATGTCTTCTAAATCATAAGGATTTACAATGTGTTCAGACATGCCAAGCGAAAGGTTACAATAATCTACAGAAAGGGAGTGGCAGCACACATTTTGAAAAGATCCATTGCAAACAAAGAGGCCTCATCCCCACCAGTACCTGTTTCAATGCCCAAAAGTTCAAAAAAAAACAGTTAGCATGAATCCACCTGGTATTGCTATCTGTTAGCCCCTAAACCAAAATAGCCAAGAGCCCCCACACAACCACCACCCCCCCCCTTCCCCCTTTCACTTGCCCTTGGCCTACCCCAAAGCAACCCAAAACTTCCTAGAGGACAAACATCTATGGCTAAAATGTGATGAAAGATGCCCTCATGTCAGAACCTCCTGGAGCCGTGATTACACCAGTGAGTCCATGTTGAAACACTGACATCACCTGCTCTGACCTCAAGAATGCAGCTTCTGCTATCAGCCTCGTCCCTTGGAAGCATCTTCAATAGCAGTTCCGGCTGCATTGCTTTTTCTTCTTCAGCCGCGGAGTGAAGCGCCCCCCCCCCCCCCCCCCCCCCCCCTCACTTGCCCTTGGCCTACCCCAAAACAACCCAAAACTTCCCAGAGGACAAACATCTATGACTGAAATGTGATGAAAGATGCCCTCATGTCAGAACCTCCTGGAGCCATGATTACACCAGTGACTCTATGTTTAAACACTGACATCACCTGCTCTGACCTCAAGAATGCAGCTTCTGCTATCAGCCTCATCCCTTGGAAGCATCTTCAATAGCAGTTCCTGCTGCATTGCTTTTTCTTCTTCAGCCACAGAGTGAAGCTCTTCGCTTGCCATCTTGCAAATGTCCACCTCATCCACAGATTCCTTTAGAAGCTCTTTTAGATTTTTTATTTCCTGACTCAAGCAAAATTCCAAAAAAATGATTCCAGCATGGCTAAGGCCCTACAAGGTGGTAGGAAAAGCTTGCATTGATAAACAGAAAAAAGAAGACCTTTTGCTTCTCCCTCAGTGCTGAGATGCAATAGACAAGCTCTTCCAATTTGCTTAGCTCTTTGTTCAATCTCGCAATCTCATCCGGTGATGCATCTGGCTGCCTTCAAACAAACGTCAAAAATCAGCCAAAAAAGATTGAAGAAAACAGTGAAGGCATAGAAACTAACATCCAGTACATCCAACCAAGGTTAGCCAACCACAGACATCGCATAGTATAGCACACTTAAGAGCACAAAAGTGACTACTCTATGGCCAAACCCTAAGCAACAAAGCATAAAAGAATTTGTAGACTCAAGTAGGGTTTGCATCAATATAAGCATGACAAAAAGCATGCAATTTCCATCCATTAAATCGCAGAGCCAGATGTACTGAATTGGGCATTTTATGCTTTTGTTGTTCCATGCATCAGGCTGAAATGAAGAATTCAGCATACCCAATTTGTTTAAACGCTATAACAAGTTAATTCAAAAGCAAGAGAAGGGTGCAAGAAAAGCATGTACAGTACACAAGTGTTGCTTGCCAATAGAAACCCCCCCCCACCCCACCCCCAAAAAAAAAAGAATAACAAAAACAAATTCTTCACTAAGTGGGAGTGGAAGTACAGAATGAAAGAAGAATATCAAATACCCTCCCACCGCTCAAGCAAAGGGGCTAAAAACCTGCAGCACTCTGCCAACTACTCGTATCAACTGCAATTGAATCTCTTGACTAATCCATTTTCTATGCTACTATCATGGCTGTCTCAGGCTGTGAGGGCGCTAGAGAGAGCTAAATATTATGAGCTGGTGACATGGCTCCTCACATTTATACATGCTTCTGCTCCAACTTGGCCACATGAAGAGCTCTGCATGAGTGATTGATTTACACACATCTCCCATCTCACAAAGCATCGTTTCTCTTGCTTTCATCACAGATACAAACCTATCCTGCACTCAAGAGAGTTGCATGCTTGCAAAAGGATGGTTATTTTATGGCCTGAAAGGTCCTAGCATTGCTGGCATGGTATTTGAGGCTAGGATTACACCTATGGGCAGCCCTGGATTGGGACACTAAGGGTAATTTGTGATTCATGGGCTGCGAATTTCCCTAAGGCATTTAAAACTGTTTCACGCAAAAAGATCTTCCATTTGCTCAAAGAGCTTGCCTATCCACATGAGCCAATTTCAGCTGCAATGACTCTCAAGAGCAGGTTATTGGGTGTGTCGTAACTTCAGCAGGTATGCCCAAGAAGATTAGAAGCACTATTGGAGTTAAGCACTGTTGTGCGATATCTCTGGGCTATTTTTGAGCCTTATATTGATGAATATCTCATTTTAGCCAGCAGTCACAGAAGCTGATTCTCTCTCCAGAGATACGTTTCTTGCTATTCTAGCATAAGCAGATAATATCACCCTTATTTCCTCCTCATTCGAAAGGCTTCAAAACGCTTATTTCCTCCTCATTGGAAGGGCTTCAATCGCAATTGGGTGCACTAAAGAATCCGAAGATAAATCTCAAAAAGACCAAGGTAATCACCTTACATAATTCAGGGTGGGAATGAACACACACAATTTCACATACAAAGAACATCCAATAGAGGTGGTGGAGTCCTACCCAGATTTGGGGTTAATGTCTTCTGGCCCTTGCTTTACCATTAGGCGGCTACTAAGGTCCACTCGGTGGTTCCTTGCACATTTGAAGAGATAATGGTTTCATTCCCATTTTCAAGCTCTATATAATAAGACTTTAGTGTTGGACTCTGTGATTCATCAACAGCAACCTTCATAGACTTTAGTCCGATCATCTACCCATGATAGCATGTGCCACATCCATAGAGTTCACTTGGACAAGGTGATACTATTAGACCACTAGATGGCTTCTCCATAAACGCAACCAGATAGACTGATGAGCCGTATTATCCTCATGAAATCCTTTTCTCACATCATCTAAGATACACAACAAGATCGTACAAGGATCCATGATCATGGAGGGCTGCAAGCCATACAAGGAAAAATCAAATCAAACAAGCATAAACTCTTGGAATGCAGTCTACCATGCAGTCTCCGGTGTGATTAAATGCACGGACATACTTTTTTTAACGTATTTATGTAGCGATATGCAAATCTGAGTTTGGGGCTAGACTGGGGAACCCGCCCTGAAATTCAAACCCCATAGAACTGAGCTACACTGCGATGCCAAAACGACATGTTTATGTATGATGACTGAGCCTAGTTCTTACCTGCGAGGCAGCCCTAGTCAATCCAGCGTGCCGTGATTCAATGGCAAGGGCTCTGCTGTTGAGAACTCTTAGTGTTTCTTCCGAAAGCCATGGTTGCCGTGATGCTATGGTGACAGAAGTATAATAAATTAGGAGGAAAAAGACAGAAAAGCACAGAAACCTGTCAAAGGTCTTACCGGCGCTTGAGAAATGGCGAGCTGATGCAGATAAGCTCCAGAAGGGGCCTTTGCCAGAGTCCCCTCTGAATGCAGCAGGGCGAGCTCGCTGAACAAGACCAAACCAGACGCGCCACTTCATCTCCTTCACTGGTGCCCTGCAAAGCATACACAACGCACCTGCATTGCAAAGAAGAAGTTTGAACCGCTGTTATAGCTTAACTCTTTAAAGAGCTCTACATCTTATAAATTCCTCCTAGTGTTTTCACTTGTTGCATAATAAGGAAACAAGGCCTAGAGAGAGAGAGAGAGAGAGAGAGAGATCAAATCCAATGCAATAACAGGATGACTAACTTGATTGGATGATATAAATACACATTAGGCATGAGCCCTTACATTTTTGGTGCTATACCGAGTTGCATCCTCGTTGAACTGTTCATAGCATAATGATTTGACCATCCTACCTTGCTTCAAGTAATAACAACATCTACTATCTTCATCCTAGATTTTAGCTCTTTTGTTACCCAAAGCATAAGAGTTTAGCTTTATGTTACCCCAAACATTGAAAAGATCATTTGTCTCCCGAAAAAAATATAAGGAAACTTGTGTTTTCTCTATAAGCTACAAGATTATGTGAATATAGTTTGGTTCTTTTAAACCAAGCACGAGCATAGTCCTTTTCATGCCCATAAAAACAAGAAAACTTATAATTTTTCTTTGAGTTACACGATCATGCTAATATGGAGGATAGAGATAATATCTTGTAACTAAGGAAAACTTATATTTGTTCATTGAGTTACATAATCATGCCAATATGGAGGATAGAGACAATATCTTGTTACTAAGAAAGTTCAACGCTTGGTTTAAGCACTATCCACATAAGGTTGTAAAAAAGTTATATTTGTTCTTTGAGTTACATGATCATGCCAATATGAGGGATAGAGACACTAGGATAGAGATAGTATCTTGTTTTACTAAGGAAGTTCAATGCTTGTTTGAGCACTATCTACTTGGAAAAAATATAAGGGTCATGAGTATTCAAGAAAACTATCACTTCACCTCAAGGGATGTTAAAACCACGTGTTATTGTTGTATACCTTGCCACCTCCACTATCTTGCCACTTTCATCATTGTGCCCAATCATAAAAATCAAAGTTAATTTGAGTAAATTATTCATTCAAAATATAGAGTTGTGCGAAATTGAGTAGTAGCATTGCTATGATGTCCTTCATTTTTTTTCTTTAAATGCTCAATAACCTTGTTTTAAAGATATACCTGAATCAGATCCTAATCACATACTAGCATAAATTATGTTTAGCCACCTAAGGATTCTCTTTTCAGTGTAAACCGTCAGTTTGAATAAAAGCACTTTAAAACTAATTATTCCAATCACATTGCAAGGAGGGCCTTAGTGTTAAATTTGCATTGATGATAAATGCATTGTCCGTGTGACAGAGAACAAGATAAACAAATTGTAACCACACTGGTGGTTTATACAAATTGGACATGTATGACAAGTGAAAATATGCCCAATTGTGGCATGATAGGTTTGGCCACACTTTTATTGGTGGTTTGATGTTTTTATAAAAACATAAATGCAGCTGGCTTAAAATGCAGCTGGCTTAAAATGCAGCTGGCTTAAAATGCAGCTCGTTTAAAATGCAGCTGGCTTAAAATGCAGCTGGCTTAAAATGCAGCTGGCTTAAAATACAGCTGGCTTAAAATGCAGCTCGTTTAAAATGCAGCTCGTTTAAAATGCAACTCGTTTAAAATGCAGCTGGCTTAAAATGCAGCTGGCTTAAAAAATGCAGCTGGCTTAAAAAATACAGCTGGTTGAAAAATGCAGCTGGTTGAAAAAGCAGCTGGTTGGAAAATGCAGCTGGCTGAAAATGTAGCTGGCTTAAAATGCAGCTGGCTTAAAATGCAGCTAGCTTAAAAGTTCAAACTCTTCATGTAAACAAAGGAGAGGAAAGCATCAGCGTATAACTCCATACGTATAACTCCAATTTTGGTACTAAGTGGGTTTTCAAAATAAAAAGAAAGGAAGATGGATTTAAGGCTAGACTTCTTGCAAAAGGTTAAGCTCAATAGAAAGGGATTGATTATGATGAAACTATTGCTCCCACTTCTTGTATTACCACTATTCGATTTACTCCCATTTCTCGTATGACCACTATCTAATTTGTTATTGTTCTGCCAGCACATTGAAGCGCATTACCCACTATATCAGAGTGGGTAATGTATGTATACCCTACCACCCCTCACCCATTTTAAACTTGCCCCCTTGTGTGTGTGTGTGTGTGTGTGTGTGTGTGCGTGTACATATATATAACCCTACCCACCACCCTTCATTAACCCTACCCACCACCCTTCATTAACCCCCGATCCCCGTAGCGCATAATCATACAACCCCTTGCCCCCTAATGTTTAAAATTATTTTTAAACTATATCCCTCTCAAAGTTTTAAGATTTTGAGGGGATGATTTGGATATTGTATCTTATTTGGCTTGTCCTCTTAAAATTTAAAGATTTGGAGGATGATTGGGATGATAGTTTGTTTGATTCGGCCATCATAATGTGAGATGAGATAAGATTTAAAGGATGGTTAGGACACTCAGTCTTATTTGGCCCCGATTTAGCATCTGGTCAAAAGGTGGAATGCTCCATTATGACTAGTTTCTACCCCTTAAGAACTATATCTCATTCATATGTAGGCATGGAAATGGACAAAAGCTGTGGGGATACTTGCCTTGCTCGTTCAAACCTAGGAGATCTCCATAACCTCCAAGCTCTACACTAATGGTTTCTAGCTCCAAGCTTCCATGCCTCCTTTGCTAACAAGAGGTTTGCTACACCTCCTTCTAAGGACACATCTTTCTTGCTCTCTACACTCTCTCTCACAAAGCATAAAGGGGCATATATACTAAGAGAAAGCAAGCATCTCCTGTCAAAGAGCTCAAAAACTAACTAATAGGCTTTGGTCATGGCCAACTTTTCTTAAAATATTTATAACGTTTATAGTGCATTTTCATAACAATTATTACTACTACTGTATGTAGTAAAAGAGTGCTTTTGCTAACCCCAAAATGGGTTAACATCCTCCCTACCTGATGTAATTCCCATCCTCTAAACATTGTTAAGGCTTACTTTCCAAGCTTAAGTTTATAATGACTCCTTCTAGATTATAGCTTACATAGTGTCCTTCCAAAATAAGGATGCAGGATCCAAAATTATGTTTTTATTATGTCTTCAAATGTAATGTGTATATATCTTAGTAAGCATCAAAGATGATGGTCTATATGCCATCTTATGGGGATTATCCCTTGATAAGGGTGGGTTTACATTGTTCTATGCCTTAGACCAACTTTGGACTAAATTCATTTTGAAAGACTCAAGATTTCACTCTCTTAGCAAGGTTTATTATTAGATTTATTACTTTTATGATTAACCATGAATTATGGTATTCGTACTTATCATTATCATGAGTTTCACACAAGCAAATAGGTTCTAATAAGATTAGGCTCATATATATGTTTGCTATATGCACTTAGGGCACACATGAGAGTGAGGGTTATACTTAGGATGTGGTGGCCTGATGTGTTTGTTACATTATGAAAAGGATGAACCAAGATGACTATGGAAATTACTTAGGTTGGGTGGCCTTACTTGCTTGGTGCATACCTCAACTTTGTTGGAATGAGGGTTGCAGAAAAGCACATAAAGCTTGGAGAAGAAGAAGCAAGAATGCACACAACACACAGTGTATTAGATTGTGTCAATGTACAAAGATAAGTTAGCCCTAGAATAATGGGCATATATAGAAGCCGGGGGAAAAAACCTCCTAAAGAGGGAAAAAGTGCCCCGGCGGTCCTAAGTGTGTTCACACACATCGCTGCCTATATATATGGTAACAAATCCCCCCTGGGAGTGATGGTGTGAACGAGAGCTGGCACTCATGTATAGGGAAGTGCCATGCCCAAAGTAGATCAGTCCACAAAGGGAAGCAAGCCCAAAGCTTTGCGAAAAGCTTCAAACTTCTCACGAGGAAGCGCCTTTGTGAAAAGATCGGCGAGGTTGTCCTGTGTTGGCATATATGCCAAGCTGATCTCTCCTGCTGTGAGAGTCTCTCCTGACATAGTGACAATGCACCTCAATGTGCTTTGTGCGAGCATGAAAAACTGGGTTTCTCGCAACTGCCAATGCGCTTTGACTGTCAGTGTAGATAGAGGTGGCAGACTCCTGTCCAACACCCAAGTCAGCCAATAAGCCATCTGAGCCACACACACTCAACCGTAGCTGTAAAAGCTTCCTGTACTCAGCTTCACAACTAGAAGTGGCCAAAGTAAGTTACTTCTTGCTCAACCACGATATGTATGAGCTACTGAGCATGAAACAAAAACCACTTGTGTGGACACTCTTGTGTCATAGCAACCAGCCCAATCTGAGTCCGAAAAAGCATGTAAATCTGGCGGCAACGATCCCCCCTTGGGATAAACCAACCCAAGATGTATGGTGCCACTCAAGTAGCGAAAGATGCGTTTAACTGCCTTCCAATGTGCTGAGACCCTGGGCTATGCATAAACCTACTCACCTGTGAGACTGCAAACTGAATGTCCGGCCTCGTAATGCATACATAAATGAGGCAACCTGATAGAGTGTGACATCAAAGTGATCTCCAACATCATGAAGACTCAACTTCAAACCTGTCTCCATTGGAGTAGCAACAGGCTTACAGTTTTCAAGGCCAAATCTCCGCAACAATGTCTCAATATACTTTTTGTCTGACACAAAGCAATACCTCCATACACTGCTTAAATTGTATCCCCAAATAATGATGCAAATGCCCAAATCTGACATCTCAAAAGAGGCATTCAAATCAGCCTTAAAATTAGCAATATGACTCTCATTTGGTACTGTGAGCAGCATGTCATCGACATAGAGAGCAATGATTAGATGTACATCATCCACACGTTTAATATACAAAGTGCTTTCTGTTGGACTATTCTGAAAACCATGTGCAGTCAAATATGCATGTATCTTTTCATACCAAGCTCGTGGAGCTTTCTTTAAACCATATAAAGCCTTTTTCAACCTGCACACTTTGTTTTCCTGCCCTCTTTGAACAAAACCACGAGGTTGCGATACATACACCTCCTCATGCAAATCTCCATTCAAGAACGCAGTCTTTATGTCCAACTGATGTACATTCCAACCATTATGAGCTGCCAATGCACAAATGCTACGAATGGTAGTCATACGACAAGTGGGAGCAAAGGTCTCATCAAAATCAATGCCCTTTTCTTGAGCATAACCCTTTGCAACAAGTCTAGCCTTATAGTGATCAACACTGCCATCTGGCTTTCGTTTCAACTTAAAAACCTACTTACATCCAATGACCTTTTTACCAATAGGCAAATCACACAAAGACCATGTACCATTCTTCATTATAGCATCATATTCACTTTGCATTGCAGCCAACCAATTTTTTGATTTTTGTGCCTCATTAAATGAAAGAGGTTCTTCCTCTTCACACATACTAGACACAGCCAAAGCATAACAATCTGATGCATAAGAGGCATGCTGAAAACCTGAACGAGTACGACTAGACATAGGTGCATCAATTTTACCATCACGCAAGGTTTGCACCAACCATTGAGGCATACCTCTAGCCTGCTCATTTTCAGCCCTATCTTCATAAATTACCTCCTGTAAATTTGCATCAGAAATAGGCTGATCTATGATGTCGTTTGAAATCTGCATAGGCTAATATTTGCCTCATTAGGACTTACATTTAAATTCCCACCTGTAAACAGAGGCAACAACGTATCAAATACATCCCATGAGCTCACACCTGTCTCTTTGGTACATGATAACAAAGGCTGCACAGCATCTTCCACAAAAACAACATCTCGACTAATCAAGATACGCTTTGACTGCGGATGATACAATCTGTAACCCTTGCTCTCAGCACTGTAACCAACAAAAATGCATTTGACAGCCTTATCATCCAATTTTCTACGTTATTGCACAGGCACTAAAGCATAGGCCAAGCAACCAAAGACACGCAAGTGACCAATAGATAAGATGAAGACTTGAGTGAGTACAAAGTTTATTACTTAAAAATTATGAGATATTACTAAAAAAATGAGATATTTTAGAATAATGATGCATTTTTGACACCTTGGTAAGGAGAGGGGGACTCGAGGTAGGCGCCTATTTCACATGTGTGGAAGGGTTTTTAATTCAAAAAAATTGTGATATTTTTATCTCTCCTCTCTTCTGGATCAAACCAAATCAAAAAGGGAGCCAAACTAGTCCAAATCTTATCCAAATTGAGTCAAATTGAACCTAGAAAATTCTAGAACCAGTTGGACTTGGTTAGTGGCCTTCCTCACCTATAAATAGACCCTTAGTCTTTTGTAAAAAAATATTGGAGCTATACCATGTGAATATTATATTAAAATAATCATATTTTCTATTATCCCTTAAAATTTTCTCTCTCTTGGGAGCTTGGAGCTCTCTCTCTCAACAACTCTTGAGTTGCTCTTCTCCTCTTAGTGGACCAATTGATTGGTTGGGGGCTTCACTGCTAATAGAGAATCAAGCCAAACTTGGAGAGAAATTTAAAATTTATGGTTTTTTCTAATTTATCTCAATGACTTTCTTCTTCTCAACCCCTCTCAAGCTTGAGAAACTTTCTAAAAAATTGTTTTAATTCAAATCAAGCTTTCCCTTAAAGTCTTAATGCTTAATTAAGAGAAAGTTAATCTTTATCCTTATTTGTAATGCTTTCTTTAAGTAAATCTCTCTCTCTAACAGAATAGCCATCTTTATGGCTAAATCCTTTGAAAGAGAATGCTTCTCAATGATAGTCTCTTAATTCAAAGCTAAACTCTAGGCTTGATAAGCTATAGATTAAGAAAATGGTATTTTTATGATTTTGTGTTACCAAAATAATGGTTATTTCTTTTAGATTATTTATAAGTAGTTAAAAACTACTTTGATTGATTCTAAATGAGAAATAGATTATCCTATCAATTTGAAAAAAGAGAAATAATGGAATTAGCTTAATCTAGTGAGATAATCGTAATTAAGTTTATGATTATGGTTAAAATTATGATTTAAATTCATAATTTGATTTTAAGCATAAAAGAGGAACTACTATCATATATCCTTTAGAAGTTTTTATTCTTTAGAAAAAATTGAGAATTATCAATAATAGCAGGCAAACCTATGGTAAAATTTTCAAAAAATAATACATATCTTAGTTTTATGCATAATGCTAAAAGAGGACTTCCTACCATATTCTAGGATTAGACATCCTATGAAAAAAGAATGATTTTCATCATATTCACATGAGAAATAATATTTATTTTTGTAATTATGCATAATTAATTGATTATGAGAAAAGAGTAAATTTTGATAAATTTATTTTTATGCAAAAAGAGAAATTCTCATGATATTTGAGATCCAAGTAATTAAATGGTAAAAGAGAAATTTTTGGTAAATTTATTTTAATGCAAAAAGAGAAATTTCCATGATATTTGATATCCAAGTAATTAAATGGTAAAAGAGTAATTTTTGGAATAATTCAAATTATGAGTATTTATCAAAAGTGAAATTTTGAGCATTATTAATTTTATTGGAAAATATGGGTAGAATTGATTTTTGTAAATCCCATGAATCTTTTACTTAAAAGAAGAATATTGAATATATTTCACTTGAGAAATTTAAAAAACAAAATAAAAATATCCATCGAGAAAAAGTACCTTTAACTAGGCCAAGCAATTGGAAGAAACTTAGAAAAGTCCCATCGGTATTGAAAGTAGAAAACAGTACTAAAAGTGGATGTGATGAGATGTGATGTGATGTGGATGTGGATGTGATGAGATGTGATGATACGTGAATGGGTGTGATTTGATGTAAATGGATGATAATGAGATGTGAATGTAAATGGGTGTGATGTGATGTAAATGGATGATGTGAGATGTAAATGGGTGTGATGTGATGTAAATGGATGATAATGAGATGTTAAGTGATAGATGTGCATGTGAATGAATGGATGGATGTGGATAGATGTGCATGTGAACGAATGGATGGATGTGGATAAATGTGCATGTGAATGAATGGATGGATGTGGATAGATGTGAATGTGAATAAATGGATGGATGTGGATGAATGTGATGAGATGTGAATGGATGTGATGAGATATGGATAGATGTGGATGTGATGTAATGTGGATGGAATGAATGAGATATGATGTGGATAGATGTGGACGTGATGTAATGTGGATGAAATGAATGAGATGTGATGTGGATAGATGTGGACGTGATGTAATGTGAATGGAATGAATGAGATGTAATATGGATAGATGTGGACGTGATGTAATGTGGATAGATGTGGACGTGATGTAATGTGGATAAAATGAATGAGATGTGATGTGGATGGATGTGGACATGATGTAATGTGGATGGAATAAATGTGATGTGATAAGGATAGATGTGGATGAAATGTATGTGATGTGATGTGGATGCAATGAATGTGATAGATGTGAATGGGTGTGATGTGGATGCAATGAATGTGATGGATGTGAATGGGTATGATGGATGTGAATAGGTGTGATGAGATGTGAATGAGTGTGATGAGATATGAATGGATATGATGAGATGTGAGTGGATGTGATGAGATGTGAGTGGATGCGATGAGATGTGAATGTGATATGATGATATCTGAATGGATGTGAAGTAATGTGAATGGATGTGAATGTGATATGATGATATCTGGATGGATGTGAAGTAATGTGAATGGATAGATGTGATGAGGATGGATGTGAAGTAATGTGAATGGATAGATGTGATGAGGATGGATGTGACGTGATATGATGAGGATCTGAATAGACATAATTAGATGTGATGAGATGTGATGTGGATGAATGTGATGTGACGTGATGTGATGAGGATGTGGATGTGGATGAATGTGATGTGATGTGGATGTGGATGAATGTGATGTGGATAGATGTGATGTGATGTGATGTGGATGAATGTGATGTGATGTGATGTGGATAGATGTGATGAGATGTAATATGATATGATTGGATGAGAATGGATGAAGGATGATGGGAATAGATATGATTGGATGTGGAATAAGCAAAGTAAATTGATTTAGAAGAATGTGGAATAACGAGAAATGATGTGGAACAATGTGGAAAGATGAGAGTTTGTTAGAAACTGTATTTATGACCTGTTTTTAAATGACCGTTTTATGTCAATTTTATGTCAATAATGCTGGGGAAGCATTTTGACCATCTTGTGAATGAGGTCGTGGAGACCTAAGTGATAAAGTTGCAACAGCTGGCTGATAGAGAGTCAACGGAGGATGTCTCGCGTAGCAAGGTCTCGGTCGAGGTCGATTTAAATGGTGAGCTTCCAGTACGGTGGATGAGGGACCAAGGAAGCGGCCTGTGAGTGAAGTGCTAGGTGACTTGCGAAGGAGCCTAGAGGGTGCTGACCATACAGTGCTCGGGCTCTGGGTTGTCGAAGATACCCATGCGTGCGTCGAGGAAGAAAAATGGAACAAGGTGTTAGAGTTGTTTTCTGAACTTGGGCATGGATCTGGTTGATTGTCCTTGTTGCTGCTGGTCCTCAACAGATGAGTCCATGGCATGAGTCCATGGCTCTTTTATATGGATATGTTGATCTTGTCGATCTTCAACGGAGAGTCCATTTAGATTTTTTTATGTGATTATATTGCCAGGTTTTATGAGCTAGGAACTATTGAAAAGGCCCCTGAGTGAACAGGTGGTGAGCATTCTGGTTTCCAATGATGCCATAGGTACACCAATGAAGGAATGATTGGAAATTAGAATTCAAGCTGGATATTTTGGAGAATTATGATCAGTGATACTATGGTTTCATTAAAAGATTGTTTTAAAGACAGCTGAATATGTGAAACAGGCAATTTCATATTGGGGTGTGTAAGTGGTGTGACTATCTTAAAGTTTGCTTGAAGCGCTGGCTAGGGAGCCTGGGAACTCTTTTCCTTAGTACCTGGGACAAAACATAACCAAATTTCTAAATGGATCCTATCACCTAACCCATGGGTTAGGCGGGACTGATGGATCCCTAAAATGAGACTCAATTCTGTTAAGTTGCGATAGTTGAAGTAAATCCCGGATAACCCTTGTTCTATGGAAAAGAATCAACGGTTGTGCCTCTTGATGAGGAAAAAAGCGTTGGACTCTATGATCCAAGTGCAAGTCTTTTCCTTGATCTGACCATGTGACTTACGGGTTCGGTCAGATCAGTTTGGTTAGTTAAGGCTCTTGACTATGTTAGAATAAAAATATCCTCGAGGAATCGCCTATGTCTGCTAGGTGAGGGAAGTTTTTTCGAGTTCGGCTTTGGAAGAACCGAGGGATTAGTCTCTTGTCCGGATATCCGTGGGGCGAGGCCCTGAGTGAGAGGTTCTGCCCTACGCAAGAAGTGCTACTTCTGCTGGTAGCACCCTCGGAATTCGTTGCACGGAGGGGACAGGGATCTTTCATATCAGACAGCCTTCCGATGCTTCGAGACTACTTCAAGCACTTTGGTGATTGCGTTAGATGGCCACACCGCTCTTCTAATTTCCATGGGATTCAAAATCTTCAAAATCATTACCACGAGTGAAAAATCATATAAGTATTTCTAACTTTTTTCTATCTTTATTTCTTTTTAGCATTCATCTGATCTACTTGTACTTCCGTCTATTCAAGAGAAACTCACAGCTTTACAAGCACAATTAGTCAATGAACGAACTCATAAACTTGCATTAGAAGATCAATTGAAATCACGTAAGAGGCATAAGCATGACATCAAAGGGGCGATAGTGATGAAGATTCTATTCTTTGAACCGTGAAAGAAACTTTAGATGCTCAAACGACTCAAAAAGAATCTCGCATTAGTCGTCGCAAAGCTTTTTCTTTTTAGAATTTTGATGGAAAGAAGGATGCACACACTCTTTTGGCTTGGCTTAGCCAATTCAATGACTATTTTTCGAGAGAGAAATTTTTCGAGAAAGACAAGGTCAAATGTGCTGCGAATCACTTGATTCAAAATGCTGCTTTATAGTGGAATGGTCGGCTTAAACCTTGTACTTGGGAGGATTTTCAGCAGCAAGAAATTAAGAAACATTTTCTACCTCCTCAGTACAAGGCTAAAGCCCGCCGACAACATTTGGATACTCTTAGGCAATTGAAAGGAGAGGATGTCCAAACCTATATTGAAAAATTTTGGAATGATCTCATTCAAATACAATCTATAGAAAAAGTGCATGAAAAGCATCTTAAAAGGAAGTTCATCTCAGGTTTGGATCCAAAGATTAGAGCGGAGGTTAATATGTTTCGTCCTCACACTCTTTCCTCTGCTAAATCTCTTGCTCTAAATTGTGAAAAGAAAAACGGTGTGCTTGGTTCCAATAGGAGAATCGTTCTTCTAAATTCTCCAAAGATTCGACATCTTCTACTGGTTTTGACAGGCATTCTTCATTCAAGCAACCTTTTAACAAGGGTCAAGATCAAAGAGGCCAGCAATTCAACAACAACAACAAAGCAAAAATTGGCAACAATAACAATGGAACGAGTGGAGAATCAAAGAAGACAGATGTTCCAGATTCATTGACTCGAGATGAAAAAGCAAGCAATGTTTGATGTTACACTTGCCATCAAAGGGGCACTATGCTAATAAGTGTCCAAATGACACCAACAAAAACAACAACAACAAGCCATTGGCATGGCTTAATATGGTGGATGGAGATGAAAAAACTGGCAATGGAGACGATGATGATGCTTACGAGATGACGACTACGAGCCAGAGTCTGATAGTAACGAATTCAATGGTAAATCTGATCAAGAAGGTACTTCTAACCTTGATCCTCATTCTTTTTCACCACATACTTTACTTAAAATGAAGGAAAAAATTCAAGATAAGGAAATCACAATCTTGCATGATGATGGTAGCACACACGACTTTATTTCTGAACGTCTTGCACATGCTCTTCATCTTGACATGATTCCTTCTCATTTTAAAGTAAAGGCTGCTTTTCAAAATCAAAAGTATAATTGCACTAAGAAAATAAAGAATCTTGCTTTTTCTATTGCACAATTTTCGGATCAACGTACTATCTTAGTAGCACCTTTGCATGGTATTGACATGATTTTGAGAATGCCTTTTCGACATGAGTACACACCACAAATTGATTATGCAAAGCACACAATGTCTTTTATGCATCATGGAAAGAATGTTTGTTTGCAAGGAATTTTTGAGGGTAAAGATCGATCACTTTTGAGTCATACTCAGGCAAAAAGGACTTTGAGAAAGAGGGAGAAAACCTTTTTAATTTTGGTTAACCAGCTTAGTGCTCAAGAACCATCCTAGGGATACATCCCATGAATTTTTCATTTCCAAATTCTTTGACTGTTTTCTTAATGAGTTACCTCCTGGACTCCTTAGATCACGTCCTGAAGATCATCACATAGACATTATTCCAGGTAGTGCACCACCTTGTAGAGCACCTTATAGAGTTAACCATCTTGAGCAAAGAGAAATTCAGACTCAAATTGAGGAATTACTTTCTCGGGGACTTATTAGACCAAGTAGTTTACCATATGGAGCACCAATTCTTGTAAAAAAAAATTGGTACTTATCGTATGTGTGTAGACTACATGGCTCTCAATAAGAATAATATCAAGAATAGATTTCCAATTCCTAGAGTTAATGATCTACTTGATAAATTAAGAGGAGCCAGCGTCTTTAGTAAAATTGACCTAAAATCTAGATATCATTAAGTAAGAATGGCCGAGCAAGATATCTATAAGACTGCTTTTAGAACTCAGACTGGTCACTTTGAGTTTTTAGTAATGCCATTCAGTCTTACTAATGCTCCTGCGACTTTTAGTCGTATGATGAATAGAATCTTTCTTGAGCATCAAAACTTTGTGGTTGTCTTTTTTGATGATATCTTAGTTTTTAGTAAATCTGAAGAAGAGCACGAAAAACAGTTGAAAATTGTATTTAATTTGCTCAAGGAAAATGAATTTACATTAATCACGAAAAGAGTAGTTTCTTCCAGAGTGAGATTGAGTATTTGGGGCATATAGTTTCTACTAAGGGCATACATGTTGATCCCAAGAAAATAAAAACTATTATGACATGGCCACTTCCCAAGAACCTTCATGAATTACGATCTTTTCTAGGATTGTGTAGCTATTATAGCAAATTTGTCTGTAATTTTGCATATAAGACGCACTATCTCACTGAACTTCTCAAGAAAACCAAACCTTATGAGTGGACTGAACTTCAAGAGAAATCTTTTCTTGCATTAAAATATGCACTTACTCATGCACCTATGTTACAATTACTTGATTTTTCACGTCCTTTCTTTGTGGTTGTAACCGATGCTAGTGGTAAGGGCATTGGTGTTGTATTAATGCAAGATGGTCATCCTATTGCTTTTGAGAGTAGGAAATTTCATCCTGCTGAAAGTAAGTATAGCACCTCTATGATGACAAGGGGTTGTCTACTGTAGTCCATGCATTGAAATTTTGGAAACATTATTTGATGGGCTCAGAATTTCTTATAAAGACTGATCAATAGAGTATCAAACATTTTCTTTCTCAACCACTTATTTCGGATAGACATATTAAATGGGTAGCTTTTATTCAAAGTTTTTAGCCTATTATTCAATACCAACTTGGTAAAGAAAATGTAGTTGCTGACACTTTGGGTAGAAGACCTTCCATTCAAAATATTTCTATGATTGAGAATACATCTTTTGACTCTATGCATGAGACTTATGATGACCAAGACCCTGACTTTAGTGATATTTGGTCTAGATTGAGAGAAAATCATTGGACAACTTTTGCTGAGTATTTCTACAATGATGGATATGTTCTCTTCCACAAAAGATTATGCATTACTCCACCTTTTAGACATTCTATTTTAGAGGAATTACATCAGCCACCTTATGCGGAGTATCGAGGTGTTTCATCCACATTTCGGACTATCTCTAATGATTTTTATTGGCCTAAAATGAAAAATGATGTAGCTAAATTTGTGTCTGAATGTGATGTTTGTCAAAAAGTGAAAAGTTATAAGGGTAAGAAACTTGGTTTACTCATGCCACTTCCTATTCCTAACACTCCTTGGGAACAGATTTCTATGGATTTATCACCGATTTTCCATTGACTATGAACCATAATGATATGATTTGGACCATTGTTGATAGGTTTAGCAAACAAGAATATTTTATTCCTTGTAAAAAGACTCTTACTACACATCAAGCTGCACATTTGTTTGTTAAACATATCTTCACACATCATGGTTTACCTTAAGTGATTGTTTCTGATAGAGATTCTACATTTTGCAGTGATTTTTAGACTACATTGTTTGATAATCTAGACACTAAATTGGATTTTCCACTGCATTTCATCCTGAATCTAGTGATCAAACAGAAGTGACAAATAGCACAATATTAGATTTACTTCGTGCATACGTTTTATCACAACCTAAACAATTTGATAAGTATATCCATATTTTACAAATTGCATATAACAACACACCGCATTCATCCACTAGAAAGGCACCTTTTGCAATTATGTATGGAAAAGCTTTACCTACTCCTATCACTCATTTGTCACACACTATTAAAGCTGCAGATCAATTCACCATTGATTTCAATTCCATTCATGATCATGTTCGTAAAGCTATTTCTAATGCACAAGAGAAATACACTAAACAAGCCAATAAGAAAAGGAAGCACATGGTGTTTCAAGAAGGAAAATATGTTTTGCTTTGTATTGAAAAGAGACATCTTAAAAGTGTTGAATACTAATCCTGTTGTTAAGTTAGCTCCTCATTTTTATGGTCCTTTTAAAATTACTCTCATAAGATTAATGACCTAGCATATAGGCTTTCACTTCCTTCTCATTGGAGAATTCATAAATATTTTCATATTAGTCTTTTGAGGCCTTATAGGGGACCAATTCCTACACATTGTGTATATGAGGAAGCACCTAGTCTTGTTGACCAAGTAGAAGAACTTCAACTTAAGGCTATTATTGACCATGAGACCACTACTACTTGCACAGGTACTGTATATAATAGATATCTTTTGACCTTCAAAAATCATCCTCGCAAAACTGCTAAATGGATGCATGAGCGGTTTTTTCGCACCTATCCCGATATCATCCAATCTTACTTTCAAACATGGGCCGGTTGATATGATGCAACTAAGGACAATTGCTATTCCGAGCAAGAGGGATGTCACGGTTTTTTCGTCCATCCTTCTGTGGTTAATTGGAGACACCTAATTACCATTATGTTTAAAGCATGGCACTTGGGTGATTCTAAATATTCCATGTGTAGGACATATGAAATTAGGGATAGCTCGAACTAAGTGTGGATTTATTACTTATGTGCTGTCGTGGACTTGTGGCATGTGTTGCTAACTCGAAGAATGTTTGAATGGACAACCTTGTAGGTTGGTGAGATTGACGTGATGGCGGTGATATGGTGCGAGCTATTACCAGGATGGTCCTCATTTTGATATTTTTTTTCGTACTATTTACGAGGTTTTGTATTTGGCCATTTGCATATGAATTAGCCCTTGGGGTTCTTTTTGTAATTATCCTTTAGTGTTTAGATAGGAACACTTTAGCTAAGCTTGTGTTAAAAGCAACCCCTATTTTTGTAAAGGGCAAGCCCATGCATAAGCGTGCATCTATTTTTGGCTTATGGGCTATTTTTGATTAATAAAGCATAAATACTCAAGAAGTGGAAGGAAGCTACCGACATTTCTTTAGGGGGATAGATTGCACCCAATGATTATCTCTTGTGTTTTTATGCTATGTTATGTTTTTATGATATTTATTAATTTTTCGGTTATGATAATTTGATTGAAGTGATGAACTAGTTGGTATTTGGTTGGACGGTGTGTCTCCCCATGATCCTAGTGGTTTCACACCGCCAAGGGCATCACAATAATGGGAATCCTAGATGGTGGTGCAAGAGTGAGCATAATCACTAAAGTAATGCTGGGAGAAGATAGCCAAGCCACGTCTAAAAGTTTTAGACATCATTGTCAAGATGGCTGACGGAAGATCAAGGTTCTCAACTTAGTTACATTATACGTTAAATGAGATTCATTTTATATACAAATAATGTTCGTTTTATACATTTTTCCTCTTTATACAAGCGTATTATACAGTGATACATCACATATTTTGAGTTATATGTTTAGGCCCTTACATTCCAATCGATAACTTTATCGATCGATAAAGTTATCGATTGATAAAGTTATTGATCGAAATAAATCACTATAAAATAGTACATCATTCCCAATGTACTATGTGCACAACTTTCAATATCTGAAGGCCCTAAGCTAAAAAAAGAGGCATTTCCTTCCAAGGTAGTGCTTCTAAAATTGTAAAATTAAAAATATTTCTAATATATTAAGTAAAAAAACCTTAGATATAGGTTTAGATATATGTGTTCCTGTGTTCGAAGTTTACTTCACACTTGTACATATATTTTAGAAAACAAAAATTAGTTTTGTCTTTCATTGTGTTCGAAGTTTGCTTCACACTTGAAAGATAAAGTCTTAGAAATAGGTTTTATCTTTTATTGTGTTCGAAGCTTGCTTCACACTTAGAAGATAAAAGTTTAGGTTTAGGCTTTATCTTTTATTGTGTTCGAATCTTGCTTCACACTTAAAAGATAATGCAAAATATAGGTAGCAGGTTTTATCCTTTACTGTGTTCGAAGCTTGCTTCACACTTTAAAGAGATTTTTAGAGTTTACGATTTATCTTTTTTGTGTTCGAAGCTTGTTTCACACTCTAAAGATAAATATCAATGAGTACATTTTATTCTATTATTTGTATGAAGTGGGATGCTTCAATATTACATGCCCATGAACACAAGAGTAATTAATTAGGAGCGTGGGAGTTATTACATGCCCATGAACACAAGAGTAATTAATTAGGAGCATGGGAGTTATTATCACGAGCGGTCCATGATAACCTAGAGTAGCCCATGTCTTATCATCACCCTCTTTGTACCTTCGGTTTTAGTGATGGTGAGAATGTGGAAAGACTTTGGGCCCATGGGTAGACTAGTAGGTCATCTCAAGTGCACTGTTAACCCTATGAGACATTGACAGATTAGGAGGTGGGATCTTTGGATAGCCAAGAACTCAAAACATGTTGATGTTGCAACTAGGTGCCAAAATTTAATACACTCTCTAACATTTTGGCAAAATGTTGATAAAATTGTCAATATTACTAAGCCTCTTGTAGAACTTCTCAGGATTGTGGACACTAAGAAGTTTGTCATTGGATAACTTAGTGTATTGGTTAATGTCTGAAGCTATACGGGTGAAAGCAAGATAAGGTGGTACACTTTCTACCAATTGCATTTGTTGCTACCACACTTGAAGGCAATCAATATTAGTGGATTTAATATCATCATGAGATGTATTAGCAATTTATCTAGTGCCCTTTAGATATAATAAATGTGAAACAAGATTAAACAACCATGTTTTAATTTGATAACTTTGCATAAAAGTGTTTCACAACTAGTTTTAAACCATTGTCCAGGACACAGGTTTTCAGTCCACCTTATCATGCTTTCACCCATATGGCATGTATAAAAGAATTTAACTAATTCACTATTAGGGAGAAGGCACAAATGGAAACCCAAGCTAATGAAAGACGGCTTCAATTGCATACACCTTTGCATGGGGCTGCTTTTGCCTTGGAGCCTTGCTGTCAAACTCATTCTCAGCCAGCAAACAATGAAGTGAGTGGCAATTTTAAAACAGTATGTGGTCAATTGTTGCCGGGTGATGATGTGAAAGAAGCCTTCCACCAACGTGTGAAGTTGGCGAATAGAATTGGTAGCTTTGGGAATTTGTGGCACTTGGATGCAATTAAGAAATTGACTGCTTCAATGTGGTGAAAGGAGTATGGCAGTGAAACATTCGAGCTGCAGCATGTAGCCACACATGTGCTTTCAGTTCAGCCTCGTCACAGGAAGTTGTAAAAGAAATTGGTCAGCATTCGATTTCATTCACACCAAACGACGAAATTGATTAAAGGTATCGTGTGCAGCTGGCTTGGTATACATATTTTGCAATATAAGAATGTTACATGTACCTCAGAATATAGCTACTCGTGCTACATAATCTTGTATGCCATTGCCTTTGACTACTGATGCAATTGTGCAAAAGAGAGATGTAGTTAAGATGAGGATGAATGAGAAGTACGATCAAATGCCTCAGATATGGATGAAGTTGATGATATAGTGCCAGTGTGTTAGTAGAAGAATAATGTACTTGTACTCATCAACTTGAAATAATCAATCACTAACATGAAATGTAACTTGAAATACAACATCAAATTTTTACGAGTATATATTTTCAAAAATAGAGATTGCTATTATAGCTTTAAATCATCTTTTACAACTAAATGTTTTTGAGTCTTTTAAAAAATATCAAAAAAAGAGTTTGTGTCACTAAGATAAGTCTTCTGCATCCTCTTGGGTGATTTTGGACTAGTTTAGCTCCCTTTTTTATTTGGTTTGATCCAGGAGAGAGGAGAAATAAAAATATCACAATGTTTTTGAATTAAAAACTCTTCCACACATGTGAAATAGGCGCCTACCTCAAGAGTCCCCCTCTCCTACCAAGGTGTCAAAAATGCATCATTATTCTAGAATATCTCATTTTTTAGTAATATCTCATAATTTTTAACTAGTAAACTTTGTACTCACTCAAGTCTTCATCTTATGTGAGCATTTAATCATTTTTGGGTATTTTCTTTTATTCTTTGGATTTATCTCATCCCAACACTTAGATTAATCCAATTGGCCCATTGGAACCTTAATTGGACCATAATCCAAAAATTTCTAAAAATGTAGACCCTTAGGCTAAGGTCCCTTTACCATTTTCAATTAATTCCTAATGCACATTGGAAAGTTCATTTTGAACTTCTATTTTAGGGGAATCCATTTTAGACACTAGGAGGATTTTTATATCCAAAGATATCTAAATTTTGGATTATCTCTCTCTAGATATTTTCTCTCTCTAAGCCAAAATAGGGTAAAACAAGATCTTTCTCCTATTTCAGAGAGGGGAATAATTTCAAGAACAGAAGGGGAGGTTCTTACACCTTTACACCTCAAAAGCTCGAGGAATCTTACATGATAGAAAAAATATTAAGAATCGAGAGTGAATTTAAGCTTCGGGAAGGCGTAAAATGACCAAATTTAAAAATCCAGCAACTTTGAATTGCTGTAATTTTCTGAGCCAAACGAGAATAAAAAACTAAAAATATGTCGAGTTTGAAGCTGGGCCAAATTCAAACAAATTTCGGGCTGATTTTGATGAAGTTTTGGCTTGAAGAAGCTTTGCGTATGAATCTCCTCTTATCTTTTTAGACCTTTTTGAGTAAAGCAAATATGTAATTTTTCTCCACCCTTGATTTTTGCAGAGGTTTCTCCATCGTTGTGCAAATTTAAATGCTTGGATCTTCCACAAAACCTCTCACACAGGGTACAGGATTTGTGCAAGAGATCATGTCGGACGCATCTGCTGATGGAACAGATGTTTGATCCGGTTGTTGAACTGAGAGCTGAATTTCCAAGGAGAAGGTGATGCGCCGCGCCGTCTTGACGGGCGAGAATTCGCTCTACTGTGCGTTGAAGTTTTGGGTGAAATCTTAAGCTTAAGTTAAAGCTAAGCTTAAGCTTAAGCTTTAGTTAAGCTTTATACTATGCTTTGTCTAAAGCCTTGGATAAAGTCTTTATCTCTTGGATATTTCCTTGATGTGTAACTTGAAGAAGACCTCAACCAAGCCTTCAATTTTTTTATTTTTGTTTTCTTTCTCAGAAACCAGAAAGTTGCACGTACCTTCTCTCTTTCTTTTGCAAGCCTTCCTCCCTTTGATTTTTCTCAATATTTTTCACCTTCTCTCCCCCCTTTGCTCTGATACCACTGAAGCCACTAGGATCATGGGGAGACACACCATCCAACCAAATACCAACTCGTTCATCACTTCAATCAAATTACCATAACCAAAAAATTAATAAATATCATAAAAACATACATAGCATAAAAACACAAGAGATAATCATTGGGTGCAATCTATCCCCCCTCAAGAAGTGTCGACTTCCTTACACTTCTTGAGTATTTATGCTTTATTACTCAAAAATAGCCCATAAGCCAGAAATAGATGCAGGCTTATGCATTGGCTTGCCCTTTACAAAAATGGGAGTTGCTTTTAACACAAGCTTAGCTAAAGTGTTCCTATCTAAACACTAATAAAGGATAATTACAAAAAGAAGCCCAAGGGCTAATTCATGTGCAAATAAATAAATCCACGCCCAATATAACAAAAGTGGGCAGCTCAATAGGTCCACGCCGCCCGAATACATCAAAATGGGCGGCCAAATACAAAACCTCGTTTTAGTAAACACTACGGCAAAAATATCAAAATGAGAACCATCCCGGTAATAGCTCGCACCATATTGTTGCCATCACGTCAATCTCACCAACCTACAAGGTTGTCCATTCAAACACTCTACAAGTCAACAACACATGCCACAAGTCCACGACAGCACATAAGTAATAAATCCACACTTAGTTCCAGCTATCCCTAATTTCATATGTCCTACACATGGAATATTTGGAATCACCCAAGTGCCATGCTTTGAACATAGTGGTAATTAGGTGTCCCCAATTAACCACAGAAGGATGGACGGATAAACCGTGACACGGTGAGACTGGTAATAGTGCGTTAGACATGGCTTGGCCATCTTCTCCTAGCATTTCTTTGGTTGTGATGCCCTTGGCAATGACTGGTACTTGGGCTATGGCAAAATCCACAAGAGTCTTTGTTGATGCGTCATACTCCCAATCATTTGTGGTAATACATTAATCAAAGATTTGCAAGCATAACTCTTTCCCTGAGGTAGACGCAATGTTATTATCTAGATTGAGACTGTCGAGACGGGGCAGTACTTGTGCAGTCCTATCTAGGGACTCATTTTTAGTGTACTAGGCTATTTGGGCTACTAAAATCGTTGTTGTTGTGAAACTTTTAAGGTCTCTTCTTCCTTTGTTCTGGTAACTTGGATTAGTTCCTCTAATACCTACACTTCTTCTGATGTCCTACCATTAGGCATAAGCAATTGTGCAAGGGGTGGTTCGATGGTCACAGTTGCAGTGCAACAAGAGCTGTATATGGACAAAGATATCAACGTGAATGCTCTCTGCTTACAACGATGACAGTATAGCATGTGTCTCTTTGGAGTTTACTGCAACTCCTTCCATGTGGCATGTATGTAGTAAGATTTGGTTCTCAGAGGTAGCGGTCAAGGCCGACGAACCTCTGAAGTAGCTAGCTATGCGGGCAAAAAGACTAGTAGCTGGCTTGGTTGGTGAGGCCTAGTTAGGATTCTCACTTTTTGGGACACTGAGGATCCTTCCATTGATGCAAAATCTAATGAAGTATCATTGGCCCCTAGTGCATGTGAATATGGTGTGTTGGAAGGTCCTACAAATGCCCAAACAAGTTTGAGAATTTTTTTAAATTTTTGAATTTTTCTTCATCAAATTTTTTTTGGATTGTCCAGAGTTTTTCGAAACACGTTTCTCAGGTTTTTTTAACCCGTCTAGCCTAAAAATAGTGTACTTTTTCAAGTTAGTCAAGCGCTACGGGCACTAGCTCCCATAGTTAAGGGAGCTCCTTAAATATGTTTAAAAAAATGTACATTTTTGGGGTGTCATACATCAATACGATCGCAACAACCTAAAACATATATTAGGCAAGTTTGTGCATGCACTTTTTGAAAAATCTCTATACTCGGACCTTTTTCCTTTTACCTTTTCTCTTTTTTATTTTTTATTTTTTATTTTTATTTTTTTTTTATGTTTTGGTTTACTGTTTATGGTTTCAATTTTTGGTTTTACCCAAAAGGGGTTTTTCTAGAATCTTTGACTTGGGGCCTGTCTAAAAGCTTACATGCCTTGAATGTAACTAGCCCATCAAAACTCACCCGAAAATGGGTATTTGACAAGCTTTTGGGATTTTTGGGCTAGTGGCCTAAAAGCCTACATGCATTATAAATGCGGACAACTAGTTAAGATGTCCCAAATTAGGAAGTGGATTAAGCTTAATTAACACATTAATTACACTAATGCAAAAATATAGAATGTGCAAAAAACATAGAAATTTCTATATGTTGCAAATCCTCCCCTAATTTTTGTTTTTATCCCATAAGGATTTAAAATTGGGATAAATACTATGCTAGGAAACTGATATTATGGTCTATTAACCCAATTCTTCCAATTTCATGTTCAATTTCATGTTTTTTTTCTTTTTGAAATTGAAAACTGTAGAACAACAGAAAATACAGAAAACTAAAAATTAAACTTGTAAATGATAAGTGGGAGAAGAGTTAACCTAAATGCACAAATTATAGAACTGACAGAAATTGTAAAACATGCAGAAATTAAAAAATCATGCAAAAATTACAAAACATGTAGAAATTACAGAAATTGAATATAACTTTCAACAACAATGCAACAAAATGGACAATTTTTAGAATTTTGTTTCTATGATTCTTAAAAAAACACAGAAAATAGAAATATAACAGAAATCAATCATGCACACACACAATGCAAGCTGTGTGCTAAATAATCCCTTCATAAAAAAGAGTACTCATTAGGTTAAACTATGAAATTATTTTTGCAATATGGAGAAAATGAACTGAATCTTATTTGGTGAGAGTAATTTATCACGAATGAATGTTGGCAGATCTAATTAAAGTGCATAGTAGAGGGCTGGAACATAAGGTTGAATTTTTAAAAAAAACTTTGAATCGTGAGAGATATGTAAAGAATATATTGTTTCACAAAAATAATATATATTGAATCGTGAGAGATATGTAAAGAATATATTGTTTCACAAAACAAGATCAAGAGCATAAGGAATATTTTTGCTGCATAAAGAGATAAAATTAATAAAGCATTGGATTCAAATTGTAAAAGTTTTGTAAAAGGGACCTACACTCTCTATAGGATTTTCTAGAATGAAAACCTTTATGTAAATTTATAATTTGGAACCTTATTGAGTGATCAATATATAATGTTTGTTATTTTAAAGAAACTCTTAAACATGCATAGATCAATCTTCTATTTTTGTTCTTTTTAAGCACATAGTTTTATACTTAAGATTGTTGGGACATACTACATGTAAATAGTTCTATACTTAATATGGTTGGGATGCACTACAAAAATTAACATTGTAATCACTAGCCTAGATTGAGTAAAGTATTCATGTATCCTTTCACAACTAAATATCCCACAAAATCACCCCCCAATACTACCCGCCCAACAACCCGAAAACCCAATAATCCACCCCTACACTCACCCAAGAGAAAGAAAAAAAAACCTTAATTATGATCATATTTTATTCCTTTTGTGTGAATATGGAATTAAAGTTGGTAGGTTTTATTTAGAGAGAGATAAGGGCTTACATGTCTCCTCCCATTGGCTTTGTTAGAGAGAGAGAGAGAGAGAGAGATAGAGAGGGAGAGAGAGAGAGCATGCTGGGACTATGAGAAAACAGTCATGTATTGATTCATTGATAAAATCCCTCCATTCAAAAAACAAAAACCAAACTACTAAGGTTCAAACCTTTAGCTCCTGTACACATATTTCTAAAGAAAAGATTAAGGTAATTCAAGAAAAATAATCTCCTTTTTTCGAGAACATAATTATAATTATATTTATAAACCACCTAGATACATATTTATAAACCACCCAGATACATATAGAATAGTCTATTTTTTACAAAAGTCATTTTATATCCCATCAAAAGATCTAGAACAACTCTTCACTATTAAGTAAACCACAAATCTGATCCCACCTCTCCTCCTCTCACACAAAAGATGAATGCTAGAAATAGAGTTTATGGAGGGGAAGACTCCTAAGGGTGCACCACTGAGTCTCTAATCTTGTTAATTAATTGGTCACAAAAATTACATTTTGGTACCTTATTATGTTCCCCTAAAGGGTAGTTTTAAGACTATTTTATATGTCTTGTAAATGTAAGAAAAATATCACAAGCTCAAAAATAAATATTTCTGTAAAACATACATAAAGATATGTTTAACAATAGAGGTTATGGAGGGGCAGACTCCTAAGGGGTGCATTACTACGTCTCTAATATTGTTAATTAATTGGTCACAAAAATTACTTTTTAGCATTATAGATAAAATTTGGTTACTTTGGCTCTTTTTAAAAAGTGAAAACTAAAGTGGGATTTGTGCATAGAGGAAACTATCATTAGGGGGCATTTGAGCATAAAAAGGGCCCTCTAAGTATCCCTAATTTTAAGGAATTAAGACTAATTTTATTGAGGGTTTAGGAGACAAATCTCATGACGCCTACCTTTGGGCCTAAAAGTAGGGGATCTCTCTTAATCTTGAACTAGGATTCTCTCTAGGATTCTCTTTCTAGCTATTAAAACCCCCTACTAAGATCATTGATACCCATGTTTTCATTCTTATTTACTCCATTTTAATAGTCATATTTAAAATTTCCCCCACATTTAGTTTCTTTCAATTATTACTATTATTAATCACATTTCCTATCAACCTCTGCAATAAGATTCTCTCTCTCTCTCTCTCTCTCTCTCTCTCTCTCTCTCTCTCTCTCTCTCTCTCTCTCTCTCTCTCTCCCTTTTTTCTAAGCTCTCTTCTCCTATTGTGCGAATACAATAGGACAGCCCTAAGTCTATCTCCCTCTCTCTCCCTCTTCACAATAGAATAGCCCTATTGAGAATATAATAGGATAGCCTTGAGTCACTTCAGATTAGTCTCTTCCATTTTGGTTATGACAGAAATTCTCGATTTAACAAGAGTGCAGAAGGTGGACTTGCATATTTGCATATTGAATGAATATGCACCAATCAAGAAAGAGCATCTGAATGCACATGAGAAGCATGCAAGAAGACAACAGGGTCGGACTAATGTGGATCTTTGGATTGATTGGTGCACATTGAATGAATATGCACCAATCAAGAAAGAGCATCTGAATGCACATGAGAAGCATGCAAGAAGACAACAGGGTTGGACTAATGTGGATCTTTGGATTGATGGATATTTATATCCTAATGATCCTTCTTCGCATTGTCCTCCACCCTTCACTGATCTCCCTTCATTTATTCAGTTTGTTGGAGAGGGTGAGAATGGGCTGCTTGGATATTGTAGAAGGTTAAGCAAGCATGAGCGATGCATGGAGAGTCTAATTCCTCCACTCACAAACACAAAGCTTACACAAATCACTTTGAGTAGTACACCACATGCACTACAAGATGCACAAAATAATATTCTAGAGCTAGAGAAAAGAGACAAAGAGAAAGAGACTCGTGTTATGAAGCTACAAGATACAATCTCTCGCATGAAGAGCACCCCCGTGTGGGAGCAAGAGAGCAAAAGAGAACAATCAATAACATTCAAAAACTCGTAGTTGGTGGTGGTGCTCACAAGCGAAGAAACCATGTAGCAAGGTTTGTTTTTTTAATTTTTGATTAAGGAATTTTTGGTTGTTGTGGTTGTTATAAGCAATAGATTAAGCTTTTTTTGGTAATCTTTATATGGTTTTTGTGATAGGAACTTTTTGAAAGAAGCATGTGGTGATAATGGTCCTCAAGATTTTGGAGAAATATTACGTAGTTGTGTGAGGAGACGTAACATTCTTTCCATTATTCGAGACCCACGCCACAAGAAAATATGATAGGTACTTGCAAATGAGATAATGGATGACATTACCAATCTTCTAAGCATTGAGGAGGTTCGGAATGCATGCGATGAGGTGGGCATTAGCACAAAAGGATATCAATCCCTCCATCAATTTTGCTAAAAGATACACTCCGCAAACAAGGCATCACAAGGAATATTTTTCATGTCCCTAGAAAGATAAGATTAGCAACGATGACATGCAATGATGATGTGCAATGAAAATTGGAGAGTACTATTGCAATAACAATGATACATTAACCATTGGAGCTTGGGGGAAAAAACGAAGCACAAATGGTAAGATTATGTATCCCTACAATGAGTTCAACGACATATTTGTTGATCTACAACGTCTTCAGAGAGCTATAATCTTATTCTATGGACTGCCTAAACAATGTAAGTAATTTTTTACATTCTTTGCAAACTAAAAAAAATCTTTCAAGTACTAAAACTTATCTACTTTTGTTTGTCATGCAAGGTGACAAGGTAAGTTTTGTGTTGAAAGTGGATGAGTGTCAGATTGTAAAAGGTAAGAGGTTAGAACGAATGAGTATCACACTTATGAATGAGGCAATGGCATATGCAAAGAGTGAGATCAACATGACAGAGGAGACTGAGTTACCTTTGGAAGGTTTTAATGAAAACCCAGACAATCAGACAAGCAATAGGGAGAGGGTTTGCAAGTTAAGTTTTCCCTCTTTTAGTGTCCAATCTGAGAGAGAGATATGGTGGGGCTTGGGACGTTTGAAGTACCGAAGGAGACACATGAAGTACTGGCTTGGATGTTTGATAGGATACCATGGATTACCAATGTTATTAAAGCATAGATTCAAAGGAAAAAATTAGAAGTGGAGGGTAAGGGCAATTATACAATAGACTGGCATTTAGGAGGTGACTTGAAGACAATAAAGTGGCTTCTTGGGTGTCCCCACAAGGTGCTAACACCCCAAATCCTTGTCCATGGTGGATGAGAATGGTGAGAGAAAAGAAACAAAAGGCAGGAAGGAAGAGGAAGCTAGAGAATCAAGATGATGAGAATGACATAGTGGATGATAATGCTGGCAATTGGGTTGGTGGTGTCTTGTCTGCTAACATGCTAGCTAAGCCAAACATGCATTTGAGAGACCCCAAATGGAATCTTGTAATTCCATTTGAACTCAAGAATGTCCACTTTTGTACTTTTCATGCATTCATGCATGTGTTTGATCGTCTTCTCAAGTGTCATGTTGATTATGCATTACTATGTAAGGCAAGGAAAGACAACACACGAAGCTCTTCAAAAATTAGAGGAACTACTGAACTCAATTAGATGCCATGGTGGCAATGTGCAGATTACTGTTAACAAGAAGACCTCTGGAATTAGTGGCCCAACAGGTGTCAATGAGTGGATATAAGGCAAGACATTTCTAGAGAGGCCAGAAAAAGTAAAGAACTCAAAGTCCTGGGACTTGTGGAAGGATTTGTGTAAATGTACAACATTTGACTACACCAATCCAAGCCTTGTAGTTCTACATGAGAAAGTTTCGTCAAACTTCAATAAGATGGTTAAATTAATGAGCAAAAGCAGGATAACTATAGAGGAGCACCAAAAATTTCAAGGAGAGCTTCAAAATTTTACAAAAGCCATGGTCGATACATGGGGTGATACCAACATTACGCATTACATGTGGTAAACGAGTTTCTTTCTACTCATCAATTTGAAATGATTATAAGGTATAAAGTATAGCTTCTAAATTGGTCATGTTTTCTTTTGCAGCACATTTTGTATGCACACAGTGCATACTTCATGAATGAATATGGTTCTCTTGACATGTGGAGCACCCAAGGAATGGAAAAATCTCACTACCGAGCTAGAGGAGTATATTTCAAAAACACCCGACATGGAGGAGGAAAGACTCGTACAAATTACCTCAAAGAAATGTTCAATTGGTTCTACAAATATACTTTTGGGCGAAAACTATCAATGGAAAAGGCTCGTACGAGTGATTTAGCAAAGGCAACACAAAATCAAGCCCAAATGAGGAGATCACTGAAGTGGAAAGCTGGAACTGGACCAACACGCTATGTAGCATGGAGATCATCAAGAAGATGAGAAGGAAGAATTTGGATTTAGTGTATCGAAATTTTGTATGCAAAATTTATAACATTTTGAAGTGTTGTAAACATTTTTGCTTAATAGACTTGTAATTAAAACTTATTCGTATCATTTCATTACATAAAAGATATAACAAAATATTTACAATGACAAGATAATTAACTCCTCTTGAGTCTCTTCTTTACTTGCTCTTCCTCTTCACTAGGCATTTTTCCTCTATAACGCAAAAACTTATTGCGACTATAACCCTTCAGTGCATTTACATCTTCTAGTCTAGCACCTAGAGCATAGCTAGCATAACAGAGGAAGTATCCGGTCCTGGAAGGCCAAAATCCTGTACCGTGTCTCCAAAGATACGCATAGCAACACACTTTTCTATCAGCATGACCTTATGTGTATTGTAAGGGATAAAGGAATAGCCCAAATATCTAGTTAGTGCCTTGAGTGTGAAGTGGAATTTCAGCATCACTAGAATATTTGCTGTGGGGGTAGATAGTAAATATTTCTTTGTCAATAGATGGGATGTAGTGTGCAAGAGCAACACCTTGGCACCAACTCTTACACGGGTAGCACCTCCACATCCAAGAAAACCATCAACATCATCAAGCTCAATCTACAATAAACAAAGAATAAGCTTTCACATAAATCCAGTCAATACCAAAACATAAATTCACTCAAGAACAAATAAATTACCTTCTGGTTCTTATCCTCTTCCAACTTCAATGCAACCCAAAGGTTGATGGATCCTTCTTCATTTCCTTGATCAAGGGTGGGCAATGGCTCTCTTCCTATTTCAATAATTCCTAACTCCTCTTGAAGATTTTGAAATTCTAGCTCTGTGTGGAAAGAGAAGATTCAGTTTCCTTGGCTCTTTCAAAGCACAATGACATGGCTCTAGGGGCTTCAATGAAGTTCTCTGTCATTTCAGTGTCCAATTTTAGAAACTCCTCTTTATGTTCATTTTCCACATCTAGTAACCCCTTGGCAGTTTCACAACCATCTGCTATAATTACAAGGCAATAATCCTCCCTTAAATTATAAAGCTTTTGTATGTGGGAGAGAAGAATAAAATTCTTGCCATTAATAAGAAAGGAGGGCAGCCCAGGGAGGATGAAGTTTGATTTCAAGTGTTCTCCATGCACAAATGATCCCTCATCAATAACAGTGGTGGATGCCTTAAAATCTGCCACATCAAAACATGTGCTTAGAAGCTTCTCCTCACACCAAAAACTAGGTCCATAACTTCATCACTCATCAGATTCAATCTCTGTGAGACAAATGAAGCTTTTGCAACCTTTTGACCCTTTTGAACTTCCAGTTCATCCTTTGTGTAGTCCTCTTTGTCTACATGAAGAAAAAGATAAGCCACAAATCCAAAGTAGTACTCAAGAACTTTGCAATTTTTCTTGTGAAGAGGGCAGTGTTCAAGACATATCTTTATCCTCTTATCTTCTGAATAGGCATCCCACCTGCCTGACATGCTCTTCTTTTCAGATGAGGATAGGGCAAAGCTAGGCATGTGAACATATTGTGATGATCCCTCATTTATAATTTCTGTACTAACAAATTTACTATATGCCTCCCACTCTCTCTAACATGGAGCTTGCCATGTTAGAGAGAGCTTCCCTCATTTATAATTTTTGTACTAACAAATTTACTATATGCCTCCCACTCTCTCTAACATGGCTCAACATCTGGAAGACGCTCATCGTGCCCAGCTCTCCTTAATAAATCAAATAGGGGCACTAGGCTCATCTTTTACCTCTTCAAGTGCCTCTACATCTTCTAAAGGATCATAGGAGTGAACCACTTGCTTCATGCTGGCTAGCAACGCGATGACAAATAACTAGTGAGAAGTGGGATTGTCTATCGCACACAATGAACCGCAGATGCGAGGGAAGCCAATCCACGGCGCACGGACAAAGAAACAACTATAAAACAAACCCTCTTATTGCACGGTGAACAGAACTATAAAGCGCGTGTGGAAGGGGCAAAAAGGATAAAAATTTTAAAAAAATTAAATTTAAACAAGGCATGAATATATATAGATCTTATTAGGGCTGACATCATACATGTACGACAGAAGTGAAGGGCTGACGTCAACAAATTGTGCCATTGTGCCACGTGTAGGACTGACATCATCACAAGAGTGCCACGTGTAGGACTGACATCATCACCGAAGTGACACGTGTAGGGCTAATCTCATCACCGGAGTGACACGTTGTAAGGCTTACGTCACACTTGCAATGATGACATCGCATTCTATAAAATGGGTAAAATATTCAAAAAAATTTATCCGGCACGAAAGTTTTATCGGGTACCATTCCGTAATCTCCATCTACGGTGCGAATACTACCATCTGTCAAGCACTCAGCACGCTTTTCGCACCGTGGACAGCGTCCTCCCTCGACGGCGTGAATAGCTTCGTCCAATCACGCTTTTCGCACCGAGGACAGTGTCCTCCCTCGAAAGTGACTAGTCTCACTCTGAATTCCTTCTCGCCCTCCTCCCACGACGCGAGTAGACACATCCGACAGTCTCGAGAACCTTCTATCGTACCGTGGACGGCTAGCCTCTCGCCCTCAACACCTTCTCACCCTCCTCCCATGGCGCGAGTAGACACATCCGACAGTCTCGAGAACCTTCTATCGTACCGTGGACGGCTAGCCTCTCGCCCTTAACACCTTCTCACCCTCCTCCCATGGCGCGAGTAGACACATCTGGCACGATCTGATATCTCCTATCACACCGTGGCTTCCTCGCAGTATGGCTTGTACTACAAAGCAAACTGTGAGGATGGTTTACCCAGATCCCTCTCTTCCTAGAGATTTAGTGCCAGAGCAAGAGGCAACCACTTCAAAGCAACCATTAGAGAAGAAACAAGTAAAGGGCAGAATCAATTTATCCACGATAAGAACTTTCCTCCACAGACAAAAGAAATTGTTTGTTGAGATTAGGCAAGCACAGGATGCTACACATCTGCTCATCCCTAGGGCACCATTCCTTAGAATTGTAAGAACAGTTAGTGACAGTATCAAGGGACAAAGACATTATAGATGGCAAAGCAGTGCACTAGCATGTCTTCAAAAGAAGCCTGTGAATACTTTCTTATAGACTTCAAGAATGATAGCGTCATATGTGCTACCCATGTAAGAAGAGACACTTTGATGGACAGAGACATGACACTTGTTAGTAGGGTGAGGTACAGGTTTGATAAATTTCTTCATCCCTTACCAATGAGGGATAGGAGAGCCTTTGAGATCCTTGCAATTCCCCTAGCATATTGAAAAGGAAATCAAAGACACATGATAGTAAAGTTGAAGAAGTTACTTCCCCTCCCAAGAAGAAAAGGAAAAGAAAGTTGGTTAAGAAATCTTAGCCAGATGATAAGAGTTATGAGGAGGAGGAGGAGATGGAAGAGGAGGTGAAGGAAAAGGAGGAGGAGGTGATTGAAAAGGTCTCACATGTGTGTGATAGCTTAGAGACCCTTGTGCAGCTGGAGCCAATACTTAGAGGCTTGCCCAAGTACCAGGGCAACGAATCTGCAATGTTGGGACAGTGGAGGAAGACTATCTCTATATTGCACCTCGGGACCTCTACATGCTTTTAGATAAGGATGTGGAGATCAATGACAGTGTTGTTTTCATGTGTATAAGGTATTACATTTCACATATGTATATTTTATTATATGTTTATTTTCTCGTATGTTAATATTTTCTCATATTTTGTTCATTGAATCTTCATAAACTCTTGCAGGGCACTTATAAAGGAATTGCTTCCAAATCAAGTCAACAAAATATTTATTGGTGATCCCTTAGTGTCGCTTGCATTGATTGATATATGAAGAAGAAGACTTCCGAGCTGGCATCCTATTTCAGGCCAATGAGAAATAAGAACATTTGTTTTGTTGTTTTGCCATATGTAGAGAGGTTTGTCTCTAAACTGATGATTCCTTTGTGTTTTGAAAATATTTGACATACGATATTTACTTTCTTATATCTTTTTCTTTTTTCCATCGAGTTCTTGTGTTATTAATCTTCTGAGAAGGAGTGTTATTTTCATGGAACAGTCTAACTGGCATGCATGGGCAGATTAAATTGTAAGTTCTCCCTTAATAACTTGAATATTAAACTTTATTCTCTATTTTTCCTTATATTCAATTTGTAAGTAGTTCTCCTTGATAACTTGAATATTGAGCTTTATTATTTATTTTTCCTTATATTCAAATTTGGTTTTTAATAGGGCATGTAAAGGAGGTATTGCAGCTATTGAAGATGAATATCCAAATTATAAAAAGGAGGCAGAGTATAAGTTTTAGAATCAACTAGTGGCTTTACAAAAAGATTATACCTCATGTGGATGGCAAGTTATTGCCAATGTGTGAAGATATATTTTATCTAAATATACCGAGATTGATAGCAATGTAGGTTAAATTAAACACCCACTATTTTTGCAGTAAATTTTTACTTAATTTTCGAACTTATTTTCTGTAGTTCTTGGTTCTTAAATCTGAGAAGTTTTTTTAATTTGACAGACTCTTGGATCTCACGAGTTTTGGATGTGGAGTGTTCTTGCAAGAGCTATCAATACAATTTTGAATAATTCAATCACTCCAAATGATCGAGATTCTCCACCTCCCCCAAGGCAAGCCACTCCATCTAAGAAGAAGAAGAAAATGCCTTTACATTCACCTTTAAAGCATTTTATGTTTAAGCAACAAGGAACTGTACAAAAAGAAACCAAGGGTGCTCCTCAACAAGGCACACATAAAGAAACCAAAGGTATTAAAGCAGGAAATACCTCAAAGAAAAGTGGTCTTCAAGTAGGTGCCAAGAAGGGTGTTGGCAAGAAAGCTAAGAAGAAGGAACTCAAGTTCAAGTTTACAAAGGAGGCCACAAAACCAGAGAAGACAAAGGGGGACATGGAGACAAAACCAAAGGAAATGGAGACAAAATAGAAAGCTTCATTCTCCTCCCTATTTATCATTGTAAATAGTTATAAATTTTTTTCTAATTTTATAATCTTGCATGTAAATTCTCTTCTCATGTTGTGATGTTTTTTACTCAAAACACATTTGTACTTAAGTTTGTAATGGTTTTGAGATATTGTGCCATAATTGTCATCTCATGACTCGAGTACATCTCTAAAAGGAAAATATTAGAACTCTTAAAGGGATTCATAAAAAAGAGGTCTGAATATTGTAATTCTAAAAGAACAACCTTAAAAATTACAAAGACACAGCAATTACAAGACAAAACTTTTCATTGATGAATTACATACGTAAATTTATAAAATCCAAAGATTAAAGAGACTTCATAAAAAACTCCAAAGCTGTCTTATTAAGTCATGCTTATACAATCATATTCCCAATCAGCATCTACCAAGGTCTTCGACTCCATTTGCATTCGAATCTTTCTATTTTTCACCTTGAACTGTGCCCCACTTATATCTTCACTTCCCATGATATATTGAGGTGCTCCAATTGCCTGCTTGCACTTACAATTTCCACCACACCATTGGGTAACCTAACACATATGTCAAGAGGAAAAACAACTTGTTCATCTGCTTGCAATGGGACCAACTACTATTTTTCTTCATCCACCGTTCGTAAATAAAAGCAAATGTATAAGGTAGCACGAGCTTTAAGATACCGAAATGTAACACTGGACTCTACTATTTTGCACTTGAATGTATCATCCTTATGCTGCCCCTCTACAATGTCCCACTGCTCTCCAAGCAAGGCAACCATGTCATCACCTAGTACTTTCTTGCACACAAACATGGTAAGTGTTCGTGAGAAAGTAAATTGATTGAACGTCTTAATAAAAAGATGAATTGGACATACCCAACTGAGACCCACAGATCGATATGGCTTTGTAAACTTCAAAGATCCTTGTATGTCACAAAGCATCTTTGATTTCATAACCATAACCATCCAAGCATCAGGAGTTGGCCATTCAACAGAAGAGAGGAGAGGAGATGTGATGATCTCTAGCTTACCAAACCCACCATCATGCATTGGCACCACATAGGAGTGTCGGTAAAAGAAGATCTTTTCCTTAAGAAGGTCTGCACTGGTTTTACAAGAAAACAATGCCTCACCAATGTCTGCATGGAGTGCTTGAAATGTTCCGGTAAGGCTTCGTATTGGTTGCTTCTCTGTCAAGTTGGAAGGAAAAATATCTACAACCCAAAAATAAGATCATTAAACATGAAAGATGTAGTTATTGTAATATCACAAGCCTCCTTCCTTCCCTATGATACTTACAATGTATGGGAATCGAGTTTGTTTACAAAGATGTATGTCTCGTGTCGTGTACACATGTACAATGGCCACTAGGTCTCCATTGCTCGATTTTTTGAATCCCTCTAAATGACCCTTCCAATGAAGCTCCATCACATCTCGTCGTCAAACTCGGTGGACCAATAGCAGTAGGCTGCTGGAAAACCCAAGCACCATCATCGTCCCTCTTATTGTATAGTGAGATCTCATCAATCTCATCTTTTTGTCTTCTTCGTGGTTCAGACATATCAATTGTCAAGCTATAGTAGTAAGATTAAGGTTGGGCAAATGAGATAGAGAAAGAAAACGCGAAGATGCTATGTAGATTAGGGTTTTGCACTTGATGGTTCCATTAGGGTTGGGCAAATGAGATAGAGATGGAAGAGGAAGGGAGGAAGAGTTTAATTTGGATGTTCAAGAGGGAAAGCGAACTTAAAAATGAAAATTTTGACTACAATGAAATTTGAGATTGGTTTTTGGGGGGAAAGGTGAGTTTTGGGGGAATCTCAAAAATTTCAAAATTTTAAGGATTTTTTAAGCCACGAAAATGGTGGGACCATACCTACCCTAAACCCCCTACTTTTTTAGAGGGACAAGTATAATTATTAGTACTAAAAGCCTAGTCCCCCTCCCTATAGCCTAGTCTCCCTCCCTATATTCAAAGGAGACCAAATGTGCACAATCCTCTATTCCTATTGGTCTGTTGCTAATTACTTTCATTATCAAAAGGCCCAAAATATGTTCAAATGCCCCCTAATGTGCAAGAGAATATGCCTTCTTTGACCTTAACTAAACCTCTCTCTCTCTCTCTCTCTCTCTCTCTCGTTTTGGGGGAGAAATGAACTTGTGAACATCTTGAAAAGATGCAGGGAGGGAGAGAGCTTGAGCTCTTGCAAGCACACACACACTCCACACAAACCCTAGAAGAGAACACACAAGATGAAAGGCTAAAAATTGTTCTTCTTCTTCTTCACAACAAAAAGCTTCTAACAAAAGATAAGGGAAATACAACAAAAGTACTAAATTACTATGTACATGTGGTCCATAATATGAACACGCTAAGTGAGTCAGCTGGCTAAATAAGTATGCCATAACTCAATGGTGGACTAGTAGAGCTGGTGTAGTCCCAGCTGTAGAATCACTAGTGAAGATCTATCATGTCAACATTCTACCAAACATGCCAGTGATGTAAGTGGCAAAAATGGTCACCCAGGCATATCATAAGTGTCAGCTCATGTTGAGCTTGACATCTCAACACATCTCACAAAGTCTCATGGAAGGTGAAGCTTGTTTGAGTTAGGAGTATTCCATTATATAATGCCGCCCATTAACTTATAAATGAAAGATTTTATAAGAGAAAAGTAACCGAGACATGTTTTATGATGGTGTTCCTCTAAAAGAGTGCTTGTCATTTGCGTACCTTGAACTTTAAAGATTATGATGTTCCACATCATATATTTTCAATATTCCAAAACCTCTTAGAATTTCTAACCTTGTATGAATTAAAACTCACAACACATAGTAAGTTATCAAATGAAGAAACACTATTGGTGAAAAGTCTCAATTGATTGCATTTTTAAAGGGGCTCAAAATAGAAGGGGGAAGGGGGGGGGGATGCTTGGATACACCTAAATTGTAAATGTATTTCATCTCCATACATTGGTTGGTGCCTTTCCAAATGTTTTCAACCTTGATAGAGTAAAAAGGGGCTCAAAATAGTCTCAATTGATTGCATTTTTAAAGGGGCTCAAAATAGAAGGGGGAAGGGGGGGGGGGATGCTTGGATACACCTAAATTGTAAATGTATTTCATCTCCATACATTGGTTGGTGCCTTTTCAAATGTTTTCAACCTTGATAGAGTAAAATGGGATTTATAAATCATGCATGAAAGAAAGCATTAGATTTTACAATTTGCATAGTATTGGATGACTCCAATATTTTGGCGTTCATGTGTATATGATTTAAAACCAAAGAATATTATGATCAAAACACATTTTTAGCCAAGCCTTCATAAAAATGTGTGGTTTTAGGCTATCACATCAATATAAAAAATTGGGACATTTCTTTTGGTTATTTGATTACATCATTATATAAGTAAGCTCTTCTAAAAGAAGGTTCTCTTTTATGTTGTTTCTCTTGAGTGCTAGTACAAACACTAGACAAACTTTGTTTTCAACCTTTAAGGTTGACCACTTTTTCTTTTTCTTTTATTCACCATGTAAGTGAGTAGTATTTTAAAAAATTGATGGATATATGGTTCCATGCTTGCACGATTCTTTCCTTTTGTTTTCTTGCTTAATTCATATGAAAAATACGTCAGAACTTTTTGGAAGTTGGTTATGCTAATGATGAGACTCACATTTTTAAAGCTAATAATTCTAATAATAGAACTTACATCTATTATACACAAAGGTTTACCTTAAGTGAGAAGGGTGGGCAATCAGTCAACATATAAAGGGTGGGATATCTATCAAGGTTTTTCATTTGAAAAAGATAGAAGAACACCATGAAGTTGATTATTAACTAGGGCCACGCGGCTTATGCCATTGAACAACATGAATATGGGCTAACAATAACTACAAGGCCTATAATTGTCAAGGTTGATGAGTATTTATACTAGCATATAGTTTGAGACCGACTACTACATGTGCTATGTGATAGGTCTCTAAGAGAGTCAACATTCAAGAAACGTTTTTTTAAGAAAACATACAAATTTCCATTTAACTTTCCATGAAGTTGGAAAGTAGCCTTACTTTTTGAAAATTTACACTATTACTATATTTTTTTCAACTGGTTGAATTCCCTTCTAAGCAACTCATAGCCACCAATTTTGAATTTTCAACTAGGTGAAGGATAAGATCATAGATGAGGCTACCCTTTCCTGAATGTTATTGTCTAATGCTTTGCCAAGAAAACAATGTTTGGGGTACGTATCCATTTGGGTTGTTTGTTGTTAATACTTTGCTAAGAGACAACGTGTGCCTTCCCTATAGTCTGCAAAGCCGTCTCTTATATTTTGTTAATAGTGAAATGGGAGAGGTCCTCAAAATTTAAAGTGTGAAAGGCGCCCACCTACATTTGAAGTGTGAAAGGCGCCCACCTACATTTGAAAGTGAAGGGTGTTGTTTGCACGTGTGGTGGAAAGCATATGGGTGCACTCTAAAAGACAATAATGAGTAAAATAAATGGGCACCTAATAACTATATTGATGAGGGGAGTTGAAAGGAAATAATTCTAATTAAAGATGAATTATTGAAATATACTATTTTTAAGTGATTTTTTAAATTAATTTTTTTAAGAATGAGGTAGGTGCTTCTAGTGGTGGGTGTTTATAGAGGGGTTACGTTTCAAAGGAGGGAGTTTTTAGGGTAGGAAGCTTTAAGTGTGTGGTTTAGGAGGAGCTCACACGATGATGTGGTTGGATGTATGATGAAAGAGTCAACGGGAAGCCTAGAAAAGAACTAGTAAAAGAGCACGAGCAAGAAGAGAAGAGAAAACTAAAATGGAAAGGAGAGAGAGAGAGAGAGAGAGAGAGAGAGAGAGAGAGACATGTAGTTTTGAACGGAGATACTTAGGAGAGAGAGTCTGCAAAGAGAGAGAGGACAAAGAGAGTGGTAGTCTAGAGATAAATGGAGAAAGAGAGAAGGTTTGAATGGAGAGAGTCAACAAAGAGAAAGAATGAAGAGAGTCTGCAAAGAGAGAGAGGACAAAGAGAGTGGTAGTCTAGAGATAAATGGAGAAAGAGAGAAGGTTTGAATAGAGAGAGTCAACAAAGAGAAAGAATGAAGAGAGGGGAGATGAATGACAAGGAGAGAGAGAGAAATGGAGAAGAGAGGGGTGAGAAGGTTTGAAAGGAGAGTCTACAAAGAGAGAGAATAAAGAGAGGGAGAGGAGAAAGGGTGGGGTGGAGAGAGAAGGTTTGAATGAAGAGGAGAGAGAAGGAAGAGAAGACATAGGGTCTAGAGAGAGAAGGATAGAATGAAGAGGGAGAGAGGAGAAAGGACCAAAGGTCTAAGGAGAGAGATAGGAGAAGAAAGAGAGGAGGACTACAAAGAGGAAGGTGTGTGTGTGTGTGTGTGTGTGTGTGTGTGTGTGTGAGAGAGAGAGAGAGAGAGAGAGAGAGAGAGAGAGAGAGAAAGGATAGGAGAGAGAAGACAGAGGGTCTACGAGTAGAGAGAGAGAGAGAGCTTGAAACCTCTCTCTCTCTCTCTCTCTCACACACACACACACATTATAATAGAACAAACTGGGATGTTTCTTTTGGTTATTTGATTACATCATACTATAAGTAAGCTCTTTTAAAAGAAGGTTTTAGGCTACCACATATAACAAATTGGCAAAGCATTAGATAGTAACAACCACGAGAAAGGGTAGCCTCATCTATGACCTTATCCTTCACCTAGTTGAAAATTCAAAATTGGCGGTTATGAGTTTCTCATAAGGGAATTAAACCGGTTGAAAAAATTATAGTAATAATTTAAATTTTTAAAAAGTAAGGCTACTTTCCAGCTTCATGGAAAGTTAAATGGAAATTTGTATGTTTTCTAAAAAAAAGTTTCTTGACTATTGACTCACTTAGGGACCTGTCACATAGCACATGTAGTAGTCAATCTCAACTATATGCTAGCATAAATACTCATCAACCTAACAAATTGTAATCCTTGTAGTTGTTGTTAGCCCATATTCACGTTGTTCAATGGCATAAGCCGCCCGCAAGCCCTAGTTAATAATCAACTTCATGGTGTTCTTCTAGATTTTTCAAGTGCAAAACCTTAATAGATTTCCCACCCTTTATATGTTGACCAATTGTCCTCCCTTCTCTCTTAAGGTAAATGTATGTGTATAATAGATGCAAGTTCTGTCATTAGCATTATTAGGTTTAAAAAAGAGAGTCTCATCATTAGCATAACCAACTTCAAAAAAAGTTTCGACGTATTTTTCATATGAATCAAGCAAGTAAACTAAGAAAAGGATCATTCAAGCATGGAACCATACATCCATCAATTTTTTAAAATACTACTCACTTACATGGTGAATAAAAGCAAAAGTGAAAGTGGTCAACCTTAAAGGTTGAAAAACAAAGTTTGTCTAATGTTTGTTCTAGCACCCAAGAGAAACAACACACAAGAGAACCTTCTTTAAAAAGAAGAGCTTACTTATATTATGAAGTAATCAAAAAACCAAAAGTTGAAAAACAAAGTTTGTGTAATGTTTGTACTAGCACTCAAGAGAAACAAAAGAGAAGAGAATCTTCTTTTAGAAGAGCTTACTTATATTATGATGTAATCAAAGAACCAAAAGAAACATCCCACTAAACAATGTGTCGGGTAGGTCTACATTTGGGATCTGCTTTGCCAAGGGGCAATGTGTGTCTGAAGACCTTGTGGTTGGCAAGGCCATTTCTTATATTTTGTTAATAATGAAATGGGGGGCCTCTAGAGAGGTCCTCAAAATTTCAAGTGTGAAAGGCGCCCACCTACATTTGAAAGTGAAGGGTGTTGTTCAGACGAGGTGGAAAGCATATGGGTGCACAAAAATGAATAAAATAAATGGGTAATTAATAACTATATTGATGAGGGGAGTTGAAAAGAAAGGGCCATGGTAGGTGCTTCTAGTGTTACGTGTGAAAGGGGGGAGTGACTTTGTAGGGTAGAAGCTTTTAAGTGTGTGGTTTAGTAGGGGGGTCACACGGCGATGTGGTTGGATGCACGATGAAAGAGTCAAAGGGGAGTTTAGAAGAGAACTAGTAAAAGAGCACGAGAAAGAAGTCTCCAAAGAGAGAGAGAACTAAGAGAGGGGGTAGTATAGAGAGAAGTGTAGAGAGAGAGAAGGTTTGAATGGAGAGAGTCGACAAAGAGAGAGAATGAAGAGAGGGGAGATGAATGAAAAGGACGGTCAACAAAGAGAGGGAATGAAGAGAGAGAAGGGTGGAGAGACGAAGGTTTGAATGAAGAGGAGAGAGAAGGGTGGAGAGGCTAGAAGAGGGAGAGAGAGAGGGGAGAGAGGAGAGAGACGGTTTCTTTTTCAATCATCGTGATTTGAAAAACTGGGTCGGAGAACACTTCTCACACGGAGTCACCCCTCAAATGTCGCCTCTGTGCTCGCCCTTACCATCCCCCCTCCCCGCACAGAACTCCCCACACTTCACTCACAATCTTTGTTGCTTCCCCTCCTCACTTCCCTCTGCTTTTTTCCCCTTTTACTCCCCCCTCCATCGCCCACACCCCCACGCTTCTACTTTTTTTTGTTTTCTTCTTCTCCCTCCTCTCCCCGACACTCGTTTTTGCATTCCCTTCCATCGCCCGCCTCATTGATTTACCTTAGAAATGAGGTTTGCTTTCTGCTTTTTGCTTTGCCCCCTGCTCATGTAGAGAGCAATGGCTACCCACCTGGTTTGCTGCCCTCAACACCCAATGAACCCCTCTCATCCCACCCGAGCTTGCTGATGGAAGCAGCAGAAAATGGCTACACAGGTGTAGCTAAAACCCACACTTCAAAGATCGGCCAGTATTTAATTACAACATCATCTTTTAAGCCATCAAAGGCTTCCCACCCTGCAGCCATTAACCACTCTGTCAGCAGATTACCACCAAAAAATGGCTACCCAGTTGCCCTTATTGAAGTGATTAACCACTGTTTAGCCAGACTTTCAACTCTTAATCCACCCAGCTTTGTAATTTTCTCTATTGTGAGAAGCTCGGTAGTGTTTTACACATGTTTGGTTTTTGCCTTTCTGATCAGTGGGGCTTGTGGGCTGGGCTCAATGGCCACCATAGCTGTCAGCTATGATGGCAATGGAGGAGCTTTTGTATGTGGGATTATGCGGGGACCTGTACAGAGCATACAATGCTGGAATTCTTCTTCCAACAATTCGGCTACCAGCGCTTTGCCTTCCCAAGTGTCATACTCGGGAATCTCCGGTGGCAAAGGTTTCTTCTGTGGCCTCCGGTGGGACAGTGGCCGCCCCCTTTGCTGGAACACTAACAACATCAGCTCCCCCAAAAGGCTTAAAGACCAAGCTTACTCTGACCTTGTTGCTGGAACCTCCCATGTCTGTGCATTGTCAGAGATTTCTACGACAGCAAACTCTACGGCAGTCACCAACGGAAGTTTTGCCACATGCTGGAGAAACGACAGCATAAAGTCGGGCATCCCTACCCAGCAGGCTTTCTCCTCTCTTGCCTCTGGTGGTGATTTTGTATGTGGGATCAAATCCTCTGACAGAACAGTGCAATGCTGGGGCAACTCTGTTGTAGCTCAGTGGCCAAATGTGACTTTCCGTACGATCCAGGCTGGTTCCAGCCATGCCTGTGGCCTCACCGATTCTTCCAATCCACAGTGTTGGGGGGACAACACTTACAAACAGCTGCTATTCCCTGATGGCAAACAGTTTCTGTCCCTTGCTCTGGGTGACCGCCATAGCTGTGGAATCGAAGCCTTCTCCCACAATGTCATATGCTGGGGAGACAGTAGCTTGAACAAAACCTCACCGCCTGCAAACCTTACATTTTCCACCATTGCAGCGGGGGATGACTTCACGTGTGGGATCCTGGTCAACTTCTCCATCATCTGCTGGGGTGCTTTATTTGGAGACGGCAGTCCACTACCTCTGAATTTAACCATCCCCAGTTCCTGCACTGACTTGACTTGTGATTCCGGGAGCTTTCAGCCCTCAAATGGCAACAGCAGTATATGTTCTAGCCCTGAGCTCCATGTTTGCACACTTTGCAGAATTGGATGCCAGAGCTCCTTCCAACCGATAAGCCTATGTACATCTCAACACGACATCACTTGTGCACCGTTGCCGACAACAAGCAGTGCATCCCCTTCACCCTCTCCAACCACAAGCAGTCCACCCCCTTCACCCTCTCAAACCACCAGAATTGTAATCCAGAACAAGTTGAGTAAGGGCCTCATCGCTCTTGTTGCCCTGGGTGCTCTTGGTGCACTTTGTGGCCTTCTGACTGTAGGGTGGTGCATGTGGGCAAAATTCCACGGGCCTATCGGGTTTTCTTTTGATGGCTCTCAAGGCAGAGTGCACAACTCTACAACAGGTGGGGCAGGGGCCTTGTCAAGGCCTTCATCCAGAGTGATTAGGAGACAGAGGAGCTCAACATCGTCAGTGCGAGGCAGAGGAGAGGCTGCCTCAGGAAGGTCACAGGCCTTCACCATAGACGACATGGAGGCGGCAACAATGGGCTTCTCAGAGGACAACAAGATAGCAGCAGGGAGCTTTGGAATAGTATATAGGGGTATTCTAACAGATGGTAGAGAAGTAGCAATCAAGAGGAGGGAGAAAGAAACAGTAGCCAATGATAGGAAGATGGAAGAGAAAGAGAGTGCTTTTCAGTCAGAGCTTGAGTTTTTGTCAAGGCTTCATCACAAGCATTTGGTGAGCTTGGTGGGCTACTGCGATGAAGAGGATGAGAGGATGCTAGTATATGATTACATGCCCAATGGCACTCTTCATGATCATCTTCATGGAAGAGGCAATTTAAAGGGAGAAGGTGGGGTTTTGCCATGGCAGATGAGGATCAAGATAGCCCTTGAAGCAGCAAGAGGAGTAGAGTATCTTCACAACTATGCATTGCCGCCTATCATTCATAGAGACATCAAGAGCTCCAACATATTGTTGGATAGCAGGTGGAATGCGAGGGTTTCGGATTTTGGGCTTTCCACTTTTGGCCCTGGTGAGAATTCACATCTCTCTCTCATGGCAGCAGGCACTCTAGGCTACATGGATCCTGAGTATTACCGCCTTCAACACCTCACCACCAAAAGCGATGTCTACAGCTTTGGTGTCGTCCTTCTTGAGCTCCTCACAGGAGAGCGTGCCATCCACAAACAGAGCCATGGTCCTGTGAACATAGTGGATTTTGCAGTGCCCAGAATAGTCAACAATGATCTAGCCTCAGTATTGGATCAACGGCCAGGTGCTCCTGCAGCTAATGTGCTTAAAGCATTGGAGATCATTGCCCAGCTTGCTGCCAAGTGTGTGAGGCTGGAGGGTAAGGAAAGGCCCACTATGACAGACATTGTGGTAGTATTAGAGGAGGCCATGGCCTACGGCAGCAATGGTCAGAGTCGAAGCCAATCAGCTACTACTGCTCTTTCTTTCGTCCCAATTGAAGCTGCCTCTGGTGCCATTTTTACATCTTTTGAACCTCTTGAAGTTTCCACTGATACTATCTCTTTCCCTTTTGAACCTCTTGACACTGCCACTGATACCATCTCTTTCCCATTTGAACCTCTTGAAACTGCCACTGACACCCTTACTGCTGCTGAGCCTCTCCAAGTTGCAACTGATACCATTAATGCTGTTGTTGCTGAGCCTCTCGAAGCCATGACTGATACTGTTGGTGATGTTGCTGCTGAGCCTGCTGAGCCTCATGAAACCACGACTGATAATGTTGGTGGTGGTGCTACTGATGCTGCTGAGCCTGCTGAGCCTCTGGAAGTTGTGACTGATACTATTCATGGTGCTGCTGCTGAGCCTCTTGAAGCTGTGACTGATACCATTTTGCTTGCCTGATCCTTTATAGCTTTAGCCCTTTGGAACCTCTTGAAGCTGCCACTGAGACCATTGCTGCTTCTGCTGCACCTCTCAAAGGGTGACTTTTACCATTTTGCCTGATCCTGATTTAGCCCATTCGTGCTCTGTGGGCTGGGGCACAAGTGAATGCCAACCATCGTGGATATTTACAGGCAGCAGCCATGCCATCGCAGCTCTATTTCATCTGGATGAGGTGGTGGTTTTGCTTCACTACAATTTTTTTGACGCCATGAGACCCAATTCCTCGCACTCCTCTCAACAGTGCTAGGATACCTATTGAAGCTTTGGCTGCAGCATTAGACCATTTTTACAATGGCTACCTGCTGCTCTGTCATAGTTCACATTTTAAGTCCATTGTTAATCATAATTGAGTGAGCTTAGTCTCCATGAAAAGTTTAGGCTGCTAGATAATCACATTGGAGAACATGTATGGGCAATTGAGTTTAGCCCTTCTGTAGCCAAGGCTTATCATCTTGCACATGCTCTTTTGTCGGCGGGCATTCAAGCTCAGCTCGGGCCGCCCCACCCCATTCCAAAACCCATTGAAATCTGCTCATTGTTACATGCCCAAGATTCATTCATTTTTGTACCATATTTTTTGACAAGAGTACATGAGGCCTAGGGACAAGCATTTTCTCTGATTTTTGGCAATTGAAGCCACTGCTCAATTTTTGTAGGCATCTTGTCTAATTAATTAGGCTTGCTGGCTCTATTGATTGAGTCAGACCCAAAGATTGTGTTGGAATTTTTACATTGTCAGGGTGCAAACTTCAAAGATGCTTATAGACATGAGGTTTGACTTGTTTGTCATTATGGGGGCTGTTCACACATATGCCACTAGTTGCTGGTGCCAGGTGCTGTCGCCACTGGGGGACTCAATCTCAAATGGGGCCAGCCGCCATACGTACAGATTTCCAGGCCACTGGTGGCCGAAAATGCGTGCATTTCTGACCCGCGTGAGCAAGCATGTACGCAGGTTGCACATGAGAAAGTTAGTCCATGGCACGTGCCGATGCCGTACGGGGAAAAAGCGTCACGGCAAGGACCAAGTCTGTGTACGGCCAAGGGCTAAAGCTACAAGATTGAGTCAACTCGTGGTGTTAAGTGATTGGTTACTTTACACGTGTGACCATGCCCACCAATGGGACGTGCACTTTTAAGTACCTTCGGTTCACGCCTTTTCCAGGCGATATGGTTTCTTTTTTATATTAATTATTATTATAAATATATAACTGCACACTTGGATCCTAGTATCTATACAGGATTAAGGGAGAGTGGCCCTCCCTCCACGTGGGCAAAGGAGGGGGGACTATTTCAAAATGGCCACTTCTCCCACAAGCGTGAAGTTCACGCTTCCCGCGACGTGACGGGACGTGACACTCGCCTACTGTTCCAAGCGTTCTGCTGTTCCAGTCTGTTCATCACCTCCGGCCGTTCCAATCGTCTCATCACGTCCGGGTCGCGTCGAGCTCTCACAGGTATCTTCGTACTGCCAGTTTCTCACTGACAACTGCATTTCACCTCCTAGGCGGTGTCCGTCCTGGTGTCAAGGGGTCCCATGGCAATGGTTGGGATTCGGCAGGAGAGGGCGTCCACAACTACACCCTCCTGCTCTCATGGAAAGAGTTGAGCAGGAGGTAGGGTGCCAGACTGCGTGGGGGGAGGCCGGGGATTCCAGTGATAAGGGGATCATTTGCACCCTCTGTCTCTGTAAAGAAATGGGTGTTGCGCACCTACTGGGACACCGAGGCCCTGGGCGCGGCGAGGTCAGAGAAGTGGAGGATATCTTGGGGCGGCTCTTAAGCCCTGTAGCCATGCAGCTACGGGGGAGAGCCCCCCGCGATGGATACCAGACTGCGTGAACTTGCCGGCTTCATCCCACAACTTCGGGAGGAGATGCAGATGCGTGGGGGGGAGGCCGGGGATTCCAGTGATAAGGGGATCATTTGCACCCTCTGTCTCTGTAAAGAAATGGGTGTTGCGCACCTACTGGGACACCAAGGCCCTGGGCGCGGCGAGGTCGGAGAAGTGGAGGATAGGGTGCCAGACTGCGTGAACTTGTCGGCTTCATCCCACAGCTTCGGGAGGAGATGCAGATGCATGGGGGGGAGGCCGGGGATTCCAGTGATAAGGGGATCATTTGCACCCTTTGTCTCTGTAAAGAAATGGGTGTTGCGCACCTACTGGGACACCGAGGCCCTGGGCGCGGCGAGGTTGGAGAAGTGGGGGCGGCTCTTAAGCCCTGTAGCCATGCAGCTACGGGGGAGAGCCCCCCGCGATGGATACCCAGGCAGCTCTTAAGCCCTGTAGCCATGTAGCTCCAGGGGAGAGCCCCCCGCCCACCACACCCACGTGTTGATTGCAAAGCTGGCTTTAGAGCCATGCAGCTCGGGGGGGAGAGCCTCTGGACCTTTTTGGCTCTCTTCAGAAGACGTATCAATTAAATAAGCCACAATATATATATTTCTAAAAACAAGTATAAAAGTATTTCTTTGCATTAATTAATTGCTCTTCTCAATTTTAAATTTTGACGTACTCATACCCCCCCCCCCCCAAAAAAAAGGAGCAGCGGATTGATGTGGCCTTGGGCCGGATAAGGAATGGTGAGGACATGAAAATCTATACAAGATTAACCACATCCCCACCTCCTTCCACGTGGGCAGCAAAGGAGGTGCGCAACCCCTATGCTATCGATAGAGAGCAGCTGAGGCAAAACCTAATCTCACCAAAATCCTAGCCTGTTCAAACCCTAGGTTGTCCAAGCCCTAATTTGTTGATCCTTGGAGGTCGATGAGAAGAGCTGCGACGGACAACGATGATAATGTAGAGAAAAAGACGACAAGGAGGACCAATAAAACTAAAACTAGGAATTGAAGGGCATTTTGGTTTCCTAAAGAAAAACATAGAATAGCATATATATAATATGTATATATATATCAATACCAATAAAACTAAAACTAGAAATTGAAGGGCATATATATATATATATATATATATATAGAGAGAGAGAGAGAGAGAGAGAGAGAGAGAGAGAGAGTGTAGAATAATTTGGATTTTTAATAAAAAAATGATTGAGAAAAAGTGGTTTAGACTTTCGATTTTTAAAAATTTTGGTTGTTCTATGTATCCCAGGCACCTCAGTCTGCCAGCTTTGAGCTCCATGTGGTCGTGCCTTCGCCTCCTCAAGCTCCTCGACTGACTTTGCCTCCTCCAAGTGCTTCATTGCTCAAGGTCATTTTATATATATACAAACAAAGTGTATACAAGATAAAGGGAGAGTGTAGAATGATTTGTTTTGTTATAAATTTACGCATCAATAAAAAAGCATTATCATATCTGATGACCTATAATTACTAATTAAGGTCAAATTGTATACATGAGTGTTGTAATGAATTGTTTTATAATTAATGATTTAACCTAATATAAACATCAATTCAAAACCTTTCTAAAAAGTTAAAGACAGATGACATAACCCTACTAGAAAGTTAAGGGCATGATTAATTCGGACAAAGTGTATACAAGCTAAAGGAGAGTGTAGAATGATTCGTTTTGTTTTGAATAAAAGATATATATATATATATATATATATATATATATATGACTACCTAAAGATTTGAAACAAAATGTATTAAAAATTTTGGTTATTCTATGTATCCAAGGCACCTCAGTTTGCCAGCTTTGAGCTCCACGTGGTCGTGCCTTCGTCTCCTCGAGCTCCTCGACCTCCTTTGCCTCCTCCAAGTGCTTCATTGCTCAAGGTCTTTTATTTTGCTCAAGGTGATTTTATATATATATAATGTATTATATGAGAGTGTAGAATGATTTGTTTTGTTTTAAATTAGCGCATCAATAAAAAAGCATTATCATATCTGACAACTTATGGTCGAATTGTATACATGAGTGTTGTAATGAATTGTTTTATAATTAATAATTTAACCTAATATAAACATCAATTCAAAACCTTTCTAAAAAGTTAAAGGTTGATGACTTTTGATTAATGTTAGTGTGTATATAACCCTACTAGAAAGTTAAGGGCATGATTAATTCAGACAAAGTGTATACAAGATAAAGGAAGAGTATAAAATGATTCATTTTGTTTAAATAAAGAGATTTATTTATATATAATATAAATATATATATGACTACCTAAAGATTCGAAACAAAATGTATTATATATATCTATCTATACAAGATAAACCATAACCCCACCTCCCTCCATGTGGGCAAAGGAGGTGGGGTTAATTTAAAATAAAAAACATGGAGGTGTTTTAAATATACCCATTTAGTTAACTTTAATGTAATATACTACTGCCAGCTTTGAGCTCCACGTGGTGGTGCCTTCGCCTCCTCGAGCTCCTTGACCGCCTTTGCCTCCTCCAAATGCTTCATTGCTCAAGGTCTTTTATTTTGCTCAAGGTCATTTTATATATATAAAATGTATTATATAAACAAAGTGTATCTATACAGGATTAAGGGAATATATATATATATATATATATATAGAGGACTACCTAAAGATTTCAAACAAAATGTATTATATATACCTATTTATATCTATACAAGATTAACCACAACTCCCCCTCCCTCCACGTGGCCAGCCAAAAGCGGGGTTAATTCAAAAGGAGGGTTAATTAGCGCAAAATACGGAGGTGCTTTGTTTTTGAAAATATGTGCTCCAGCCAAAAGTGTGATCACGCTTGCACTTCACGCCTGCGGTCCACCTCCATGTTCACCTGCTCCACTCCACGTCCACATTCTACAGTCCGTACCCGTATAATGGTGATGCTAATATGAGGGCACAACCGTCCAGCCACGTGACACATCATCGGTGTGCGTCTCTCTAAAGGTTGTCTGGCATCTCCTGTCGCTCAGTTGTGCAATTGTGTTAATTGATTGAAGGCCTCACTTCCCGTCTGCGTTGCAAACCAAGCCCAGAACTGGGATAGCCTCTGCAGAGTGTGCATCGAGGTGGCCAGCTTTGAAGGCAAGCATGCAAAAGGAGGTATAATTTGACAGTAGGAGGCAGAAGAAGGTTTTAAAACGCACACAAAAATGCACTGCAAACCAGAACTGGTACTGCACTGTTACCTTGAACTCGATGCATTCATGGATGGGAGAGGAGGCTATTCATGAACGGCTCGATGTCAACGGTGCGGCCAACAGCAACCCCTTCGCCATGGCCTCTGCAGACTGTGCATCGAGGTGGCCAGCTTTGAAGGCAAGCATGCAGAAGGAGGTATAATTTGATAAGTAAGCAATGCCATGTTCGGCTTGGTTTTATAATTTGACAGTAGGAGGCAGAAGAAGGTTTTAAAACGCACACAAAAATACGCTGCAAACCAGAACTGGTACTGCGCTGTTACCTTGAACTCGATGCATTCATGGATGGGAGAGGAGGCTATTCATCATGAACGGCTCGATGTCAATGGTGCGGCCAACGTAGCCCCTTCGCCATGGTCAGAAGGAAACGATCGATCATTGCCTTGGTTTTTGTTGTGATACCTGAGAAGCCCATGGGACCAAATCCCTTCTGCATTGACGGCTATTGCCTTGCAATTGATCCCGCGACCTGCATGTCAACGGTGCGGCCAACGCAGCCCCTTCGCCATGGCTAGAAGGAAACGATCGATCATTGCCTTGGTTTTTGTTGTGATACCTGAGAAGCCCATGGGACCAAATCCCTTCTGCATTGACGGCTATTGCCTTGCAATTGATCCAGCGACTTGTATGATGATCGGCGTGTATGTTGAAAGGCTTCTTGGTGTTGGTGACCCAGAGAGCATTGCCCCTCATACCTCTTATGCTCGAATTATTGACATGAACGCCTTCAAGAACAGATTTCTTTATGAAAGTTGACACAATATGTGTCCTCTACATGGGGAACATGCATGTTGTTCAAACAATATGTGTCCTCTACATGGGGACATGCATGTTGTTGAGACAAAGAGAGTGGTTCTCACGATAAGTGTAACGGAGTTCACTAAAGGAGTAGTTTAAAACTCTTTGATCTATGAAGCTTGATGTTTCAAATATACCCATTTTGTTAACTTCAAGGTAATAAACTACGGTTAAACTTACAACTTTTTTCATTCTTTGTATTTAAAAAATCAAGGATGTATGTAAAACTTTATGTAAGTCGATGAAATTGTAAGCTCCTTTTGTTTAACTCACATGATATTTTACATATTCCTAGGTGAATTCCTTGAGCCCGCACTCTCATCCATCTTTTTAAATGAGTTTCCTAAAAGCTAAAATTAGGTGAACCGCCTTCAGACATATATAGATATATATACAAATACATATACATATACATATACAAATACGTATACATACATATATGTATGTATATGCATATGCATATACATATACATATACATATACATATACATATATATATACATTCATGTGGATACCGTTTTACCATTCATTCACTTGGGCGTAGTTGGGTCTTAATCTATTCTACATACGTGTGATTTAGTTTGTGATTCATCGTTTGGATTATTTTCATAATCCATAATTTCTTCTAGATTAAAAAAATTTTAAATAATATATTTCTTAATGATGTATAGTATGGATACCGAGGGAAAAATTGTGAGGTATTCCATGGACGTTGAGGATAGAAGCCATCGTGCAGAGTATTCAAGACCTCAACAATCTGAGGTAAGAGAAGATAATGAGAAGACTGAACGAATAATGCATGCTTTTAATAAGCAATGCCAGAGGAAACTAAAAACCTCTACTAAGTGGGTGCGACGTAACCATGGTAAGAAGACTCGAAATGGAAAGAAGATAATAAATGTAACATCAGAGAATATACTCCATTTGGTCAACGACACAAACTCCCATGTGTTAAATGTGGAGAGCTTGATTGCTGGTCTTGGTCAGTGCATAAGAAATCATGGAAGTGTGGAGAGCAGTTCAACTCGAGAATCAGTTTCTGCCATTATAAGTGGCAAACATGAGATCAAGGATATTGTCGAAGCTACCTACCTCCGCATAATGGATACATGTGGTGCTTTCGGAGAAGCACACCTTTGTGATATTGGTTGTCGAAAGACAATTGATGC
>NC_141052.1:36007878-36137878 GCF_041138505.1 Cibotium barometz
TGCAAGGATGCATAATGTTACCTGTAATACCGGTGATGTATTGATGCAAGAGACTCATAGGATTCTTGCAAAAAACGACACCTTTTGTACACAAAAACAAGTAGCAAAAGAAACTTTGATGTATTTACCTCAATCTAGCACTAAGAGGTCTCTAATTGCCCTGGGTGGAGATAAAAGGATATCTAACAAGAGTGCTAGAAGTGTTCGCCGTGAAATTGCTAGGAATAGGACTCTTTTGAAAGAAATAACAAGGGAAATGGCAAGTGGAGTTTATTCAGGGCTATCACTGGTTCAAAGTTTGAGACTTACAAGAAGGTACCGTCGCTTCATCGCTAGAAATAGGACCTCTTATAATGCAGCTAGAAGAGTAAATGAGGATAATGCAATTACAATGTGTTCCCATGAAGAGAGAGAAGTGCCATTTGCTAATACAATAAGAAGGGAGAGTATCGGAGAAATTCCCTCTTATGTATTTCAAAAAAGAAAGGGAGGAATTTTGTCTATCCTCCATGAACTCCCGCCCGTACAAGGTACACATGCAGCTACTTGGCCTTTGGTATATTCGTGCACTTTAAGTCACTCATTAGGAGGGATGACACATGAGTGTCGGTTTTGTGGAGCACAGTTATGGGTAAGTGAAAAGAAGATGAGTTGTGGACAGGTTCTTGGCAAATATTGTTGTAAACATGGACGTGTGTCTGTTCCTTCACTTGCTGAACCACCTAAGCCATTAAGGTCTCTTTTGATTGGTAGTGACACTACAAGTAAAATTTTTTGAGAAAACATCAAGCTTATAATAGTGTGTTGGCTTTTTCATCATTGGGTGCACAAATAGACGACTCTCTCTTTCACAAATAGATGACTCTCTCTTTCACAATAGTAGTGTCTATACTTTCAAGGTGCATGGGTCTGTTTATCATCAGATTGGGTCCTTGGTCCCCAATAATATGCACAATCCTAAGCCACAGTTTGCACAGTTGTATGTGTTTGATACTGAGCACGAATTACAAAATCGACTAGGTGTCATGAATAGATTGGAATCCACAACCCTAGAAGCACTTCAATCCATGATGCACACTTCTAATCCATTTGCACAAGCTTTTAAGTATGTGGAAAGAATGTTGAGTGACAATCCGAGTTTGGATTTGAAAATGACTATATGTGAGACGAAATCCACATCTAGGCAATACTCAATGCCAACAGCTTCTGAGATTGCTGGTATCATGATTGGTCAAGGTGATGATCATAATGTTGGTCGTCGTGATATTTTATTGCATACTCGAGAAGGCACATGCAAACACATATCTAATTTGCATAGGTGCTATATGCCTCTTTTGTACGTCATGTTATTTCCAAGAGGGGAGGACGGATGGCACTTGAGAATCCCTTATGTTGATGCACAAGTGAGTGCATTGAGAAATGGTCATTGTGTGACTCAACGACAATACTATGCTTATCGATTGTAAATTCACCCAGATACAAATGCATGCTTGCTACGTGGTGGAAGATTGTTGCAACAGTTTATGGTTGATGCCTATTGCAGTGTTGAAGAGTCACGATTATCTTGGCTATGCCATAATCAAGAAAGTTTGCGTTCAGAGGTTTATAGTGGTTTAGCAGACATGCTTCATGTAGAAGGAAGTGGAAGTGGTATTGCAGGAAGGACAGTGGAAAGGAGAATAGTGTTACCTTCCAGTTTTACTGGTGGGCCACGACAAATGTATCAACTTTATCAGGATGCCATGGCAATTGTTCGTTCAAAGGGCAAGCCCGATTTATTCATTTCACCTGTAACCCAAAGTGGCCAGAGGTATTAGATGCTTTACTCCCGGGGCACAGTGCATGTGACCGGCCTGATTTGACTACTAGAGTATTTCACCAAAAACATTTAGATATGATGAAAAATATTGTGAAGAAGGAGCTCTTTGGTAAGGTGATTGGATATGTGAGTGTCATTGAGTTCCAAAAAAGAGGATTGCCTCATTCACACACGTTATTGATCTTGGATAGTGCCCATAAACCTAAGACTGTCCAAGACTATGACAGATTAGTATGTGCCGAATTGCCTGACAAGCAAATGTTTCCTACTCTGCATGATGTCGTGTTGCATTGCAATATCCATGGGCCCTGTGGGCCATTCAATCCAAGTGCAAGTTGTATGGATAAAGGGAAATGCACAAGGAACTATCCACGAGCTTTTGCACAAGAGACTACTGTGGATGAGAGTGGTTACCCCATGTATATGCGTCGAAATGATGGAAGAACTGTGGCATTGAAAAAGTGTAATGTTGATAATAGATGGGTTGTGCCATATAACCCTTATCTTTCAGTCACATATAATGCTCATGTAAATATGGAAATATGCTCAACAATAGCAGCAGTGAAATATCTTTACAAGTACATATACAAGGGGCATGACTGTTGCAATTAGGGTTGCAGGAAAGCACACAAAGCTTGGAGAAGAAGAAGCAAGAATGCACATAACACACAATGTATTAGATTGTGTCAATGTACAAAAGATTAGTTAGCCCTAGAAGGATGGGCGTATATACAAGCCAGGGAAAAAAACCTCCTAAAGAGGGAAAAAGTACCCCGGCGGTCCTAAGTGTGTTCACACACATCACTGCCTATATATATATATATATATGGCAACAAATCCCCCTGGGAGTGATGGTGTGAACGAGAGCTGGCACTCATGTATAGGGGAGTGCCATGCCCGAAGTAGATCAGTCCACAAAGGGGAGCAAGCCCAAAGCTTTGCGGAAAGCTTCAGACTTCTCACGAGGAAGCGCCTTTGTGAAAAGATCGACGAGGTTGTCTTGTGTTGGCACATAGGCCAAGCTGATCTCTCCTGAGAGTCTCTCCCTGACATAGTGATAATGCACCTCAATGTGCTTTGTGCGAGCATGAAAAACTAGGTTTCTCGCAACTGCTAATGCGCTCTGAATGTCAGTGAAGATAGAGGTGGCAGACTCCTATCCAACACCCAAGTCAGCCACATAAGCCGTCTGAGCCACACACACTCAACCGTAGCTGTGAAAGCTGCCTTGTACTCAGCTTCACAACTAGAAGTGGCCACAGTAGGTTGCTTCTTGCTCAACCAAGATATGCATGAGCTATCGAGCATGAAACAAAAACCACTTGTGGACACTCTTGTGTCATAGCAACTAGCCCAATCTGAGTCCGAAAAAGCATGTAAATCTGGCGGCAACGATCCCCCCTTGGGATAAAACAACCCAAGATGTATGGTGCCACTCAAGTAGCGAAAAATGCATTTAACTGCCTTCCAATGCTGAGACCCTGGGCTATGCATAAACCTGCTCACCTGTGAGACTGCAAACTGAATGTCCGGCCTCGTAATGCATACATAAATGAGGCAACCAACAGCTGTCTGATAGAGTATGACATCAAAGTGATCTCCAGCATCATGAAGACTCAACTTCAAACCTGTCTCCATTGGAGTAGCAATAGGCTTGCAGTCTTCAAGGCCAAATCTCCGCAACAATGTCTCAATATACTTTGTCTGACACAAAGCAATACCTCCATCACATTGCTTAAATTGTATCCCCAAATAATGATGCAAATGCCCCAAATCTGACATCTCAAAAGAAGCATTCAAATCAGCCTTAAAATCAGCAATATGACTCTCATTTGGTCCTATGAGCAGCATGTCATCGACATAGAGAGCAATGATTAGATCTGTACATCATCCACACGTTTAACATACAAAGTGCTTTCTGTTGGACTATTCTGAAAACCATGTGCAGTCAAATATGCATGTATCTTTTCATACCAAGCTCGTGGAGCTTGCTTTAAACCATATAAAGCCTTTTTCAACCTGCACACTTTGTTTTCTTGCCCTTTTTGAACAAAACCACGAGGCTGCGATACATACACCTCCTCATGCAAATCTCCATTCAAGAATGCAGTCTTTATGTCCAACTGATGTACATTCCAACCATTATGAGCTGCCAATGCACAAACGCTACGAATGGTAGTCATACGACAAGTGGGAGCAACGGTCTCATCAAAATCAATGCCCTTTTCTTGAGCATAACCCTTTGCAACAAGCCTAGCCTTATAGCGATCAACACTACCATCTGGCTTTCGTTTAAACTTAAAAACCCACTTACATCCAATGGTCTTTTTACCAATAGGCAAATCACACAAAGACCATGTACCATTCTTCATTATAGCATCATATTCACTTTGCATTATTGCAGCCAACCAATTTTCTGATTTTTGTGCCTCATCAAATGAAAGAGGTTCTTCCTCTTCACACATACTAGACACAGCCAAAGCATAACAATCTGATGCATAAGAGGCATGCTGAAAACCTAAACGAGTACGACTAGACATAGGTGCATCAATTTTACTATCACGCAAGGTTTGCACTAGCCATTTAGGCATACCTCTAGCCTGCTCATTTTCAGCCCTATCCTCATAGATTACATCCTGTAAATCTGCATCAGAAATAGGGTGATCTATGATGTCGTTTGAAATCTGCATAGGCTGAATATTTGCCTCATTAGGACTTACATTTGAATTCCCACCTGTAAACAGAGGCAACAACGTATCAAATACATCCCGTGAGCTCACACCTGTCTCTTTGGTACATGATAACAAAGGCTGTACAGCATCTTCCACAAAAACAACATCTCGACTAATCAAGATACGCTTTGACTGTGGATGATACAATCTGTAACCCTTGCTCTCAGCACTGTAACCAACAAAAATGCATTTGACAGCCTTATCATCCAATTTTTTGTGTTGTTGCACAGGCACTAAAGCATAGGCCAAGCAACCAAAGGCACGCAAGTGACCAATAGAAGGCTTCTTGCCATGCCAAACTTCATATATGGAGTAATAGACTGCAAGGCCTTAGTGGGACACCTGTTGAGTACATATGCAGCACACATGACAGCCTCAAGCCAAAATGCATGTGGCAAAGCTTGGCTCTTGACCATACATCGTGCCATCTCCATAAGTGACCTGTTTTTTCTCTCAGCAACATCATTTTGCTGAGGGGTATACGGCACTGTACATTGGTGTTTTATCCCACGACTAGCCAGAAATGCATCAAACTCTTTAGACATGTACTCCCCCCTCGATCAGAACGGAGGGTGCCCACATTACAATTGGATACATTTTCAACCATAAGCAAAAACTGTTTGAAGCACAAAAACACTTCGGACTATGCCTTCAGTGGATATACCCATGCATGCCTTGAGTAATCATCAATGAAAGTCACGAAGTACAAGTGTTTACCAAATGACGGAGTTTGCATAGGCCCACATACATCACTATGTACAAGTTGCAATTTGCGAGTGGCCCGCACAGAACCATCCTTTGGAAATGCAGAACGCTGCATTTTGCCCAAAATACAGCCTTCACAAACATGTTTCAATGGTGCCTCAAGAGGGGGCAATGAAGCAACCATATCAAATTTCTACAAACGCAGCAAACTAGCAAAAATCAGATGACCAAAACGAGCATGCCATAGTTTTGCATCTGAAACTGCCTTTTCATCAGAAACTGCATTTGCTGAATCTTCCACACACTTGTCATAAGAATTGAGTCTATACAGCCCATGAAACAAGGTGCCAGATACAATAATTGTATCACCAGAAGTCAAATCATGAACAGTACATCTGTCATCCACAAATTTGACTACAAGTCCAAGTCTAGCAAGTGCAGAGACAGACAATAGATTCTTCTTTATCCCTGGCACATACAAAGCATCTGAAAGTGTGAAAGTGCTGCCATTTGCAGCAGTAAGCATAATTTTACCAATGCCCTTCCACCACTGGGTAAGAAGCATTATTGGCACATGTGACAGTATTCCTATTAGGGACAGCCTCAAGAGAAATGAACATATCACGATGTGCGAGGTAATGTGCTTTGTAGCACCACTGTCAAAATACCATACATGAGAGTCAACAGAAACTGCCAAACATGCATCATGTACAGATGGGTCATACTGGCAATACACGCCCATTCTGTATCCTGCACAACATTTGCAGAATCTGCATTTGTAGAAGCATCCGCTATTGTGGCTGCATTTGACTCTTTCTTCTTTGCCTCTTTAGCCTTTAGCTTAGGGTAATTCTTAATGACATGATCATTTGCCTTACAATAGTTGCACCTGGTCTTTTTCTTGCCTTTATCAAGAGCCTTCTCAGACTTATTGTTGCTACCTGTGGAAGGAGAATAAGTTGCAGACCTACTAATAGGAGAAGAAACAGTGGAAGGGGCTGCTTACCACTTCTTCTTTGCTGCTGGGCAGCAATAAATGCTTGATCAACTGCACGCTGCCTGGCCCTGTTTTGCCTGGACTGCGCTTCTTGCAAGAGCTTATTGACTAAAGTATCATACTTGACAGCATCAGGTCTGTCCAGCAAGAAGTCTCCACGTGGAAGCAAAAGTCTGATATGTCCATTAAGACCCAATTATATATGAAGCCATCTAGGAATGAGTATATCTACTCTACTATAACATCCAGCAATAAGGGATCTATAAGTAGGAATGTGAATGGATCTGTGTCCAGGTGATTGCTATGTCAAGTCAAATTCAACTTAGCCTAACCTTAGTTTGGATTAATCTAGTTGCAAAACAAAACACATAATTTCATATGGTCTTAAAATAGTAATTCTTTAATAATCATAAGGCTAATGTGTTAAATAAAGGTTGATTAGTTCTCTATTTTTGGGATTTGTGTAGAGACCTTATCCCTTCTTAAAAATTAATAAAATACTGAAACTTTAATCTAATTCCTATCCCCTTAAGAATAGGGGTCAATTTGGGCAATTAAAGCTTTTTGGTTACACAACCTTAATAAAAGCATATCCTATCCTAAGGTGTAGACAGACCTACCTAGGGTGGTGCATAATAATTAAGCTAAGAATTATTAAATTATTTTCTCAATTTGAATAAATAAATTTATTGAATGAAAATTATCAAACTCAATTCAAATGCAAGAAATGATAAGAATTAGCAAAATTTTAAATATAGATCCTCTTATCCTAGCTTTGGGGGGGCTGGACGAGATCCCTAAGATGAATTAGAAGTGCTTCACAACTCCCTAGAAGACCACAAGTTTTTCTGTAGCTTCCCTAGGTGCTGCAATACTTCCTAAGTCCTTGTAGATGTTGTGCAATTAAGCGTTCCCTATATAGTGAACTTCACGATATATAGGAAATTTTGAAAGATTTCCTAGTTATGTAGATGAAAATTTTCTATATTTAATTAGGTAATCTTATTCTCTATTTCCATATCTAGGAAATATGGGTATTAGGTAATTCATTTTTCTATATAGGAAATATGGGCAAATAAATAGGAAATTCAATTTCTTACATAGAGAATGTGAGTCAATATCTAGGTAATTCAATTTCCTATAAAAGAAATATGGGCCACTATCTAGATAATTAAATTTCTTATATAGAGAATGAATAAGAAATATGGGTTATTATCTAGGTATTTCCATTTCTTATATAGAGAATGGATTGCTTATGTGGAGAATTAAATCACAAATGATTAAATGGTTATTAAAAATTATACTTTAAAACTTTTATACTTAATATTTATACATTAATATTATTACAAATTGAAATACTTAAATTCTGCTCTCTCTCTCTCTCTCTCTCTCTCTCTCTCTCTCTCTCTCTCTCTCTCTCTCTCTCTCTCTCTCTCTCTCTCACAGAAACACACACACACAAAAACTCAATACAATATACGTTAAATATGCTCTCATTTTATATGAAAAAGTACGAGAATGGTTTTACCAATCCTCGTGTGACTTATATTAGGCTTGCACTAAGTTAAAATATATGCCAAAGGACAAAAGATCTGTGTTGATATTGGCAAATGATGGGAAATAAAATCGCTAGTAGCACCTTGATCATTATGAATGCTAAATGTGGCTTAGTTTCAAAAGGAGAGCAAGTTTTGAGTTCAAAACGATAATCAAATGAACCTACAAGCATGGGAAGAAAGAGTGAATGCTTTGATAGAAGCTACCTACATAGCTTTCAAGGGTTAGTTTGAAGATGTATGTAGATTTTTTAAAAGGGTTTATGTTATATGTAGAAGCTACCTACATAGCCTTTAAAGATTAGTTATAGGATCCTAATAGTGCTTAGTTTAACATTGTGCAAGGGAAGTTTCAACTAATATATTTTCGAAGAGTCATTCACACAAAAGACCATAACTTTCAACTATATTTTCAAGGAGTAATTCATTACAACAAGTATTATAATATCAAGAAAGGAGTAAACATGTAGCTCGACATGTCAAGTGAGGAGGAAAGAAGGTGTGTCAAACACTATCTTTACTTTGTGATTAGAAAAGTAGAAGTTGATGATAAATTATTTTCTCTTGATCACATGTCTTTTTCTAATAATGCATGGACTACAAAGCAACCCGTAAATGGTGCTTAAAGAGATCAAAAGAAAGATAGAAGATTCCCATTGTATGGATGGTTGTTCTTGAAGAGAAGAAAGCATAAATGGTGGATCCCAGTATGTAAGGTCATGATTATGGCTATTTCATGTGCACACATAAGCCACTTAGTTGTAATTTTTTTTAAAAAGAGCTCAATCAAAGTCTTCAAGATATGTGCATGATTAAGAAGGGGCATTTACAGAAGGTAATATTACACTCTTTTTCAAGTTAAGAATCATATATTATTTCAAAAACGTAATTGCATTCGCTATTGAAAATCATGACATGCTCTTACTAATTTTTTGGTTTATTACGAGCATTGTCTTCATTTTACGAGTATTGTCTTCATTTTGATTGGTTAAGTGTTGGGTTTAGTGAGGTTAGGCCTTTGATCTACAAGCAAAACATTGCCATGAGTTGTAATTATCATAGACATCATAGATCTCTTTGGTAAAGTGATTCAATGGAGTATCTTTGACCTCAAATTGCATCTTCACATGGTATGTATGTTGTGTAACTTGGTGGTTTCTAGATCTTTATGCAATCAACTTAGTGGCATACATAGACTTCTTGGCTCTAGTAATAGGACCATGTCAAGGTAATCTCACATGCACAAAATGATGGGAAGAAGATTTTGACAATGTGTGTGCGCTTGTGCATGCTTTCGCATATGTGTGTGCGCTTGTGCATGCTTTCACATATGTGAATTTGACCTTAGAAGCTCTTATGAGCTTATAGAATCAGATGAAAGTTCTTTGTCCCATCATATGACAATATGAATGGATAGTTTTTTTAAAAGATAATAAATGGGTAGTGTATTTATTTTTGAGATAGTTTCTTATGTAAAAGTGTATGTGACTAGGAATCGTTTGAGAAGTAAAAGTGGGCTAATATGTACGGTAGAAACTCTTAAGAGCTCAAAAGACCATACATGAGCTCATGATCTTTCTTAGTGTAATAGTGCTAAAGAGTTTTGGGATCCACAATCATATTTTGAGTTGCCCTTGATATGTGATAATGTCCATTATAAACAAGCTTATCGAGCATGGCCTTCTTCACTAAAATCAGAAGCACTTCTAGAGGGTTGGAATGAAAGTGAGCAAATGTACAAGTTTATTTGTAAGGGTTGTCGAGCTCCAATACAAGGTCTCAAAAGACTTTGTGAGGTAAGACTTTTGTTATATGTATATTCTCTAGCGTTATATATATTAAAGTGTGTTACATACTACTACACCTTAATGTGTTACATACTACTACACCCTAATGTGTCTTCTTTTGGATGGATAGGGAGATCCACGTAATTTTGCTTTATTATTACATTGGGATGGCTTCCAAGCATCAAAGACGACCCAAAAAAATTGTGATGTGGGTTGAGATTAAAGTTCTCAATTGTGGGAAGAAATCTTTGATTGGAGTAATACCTGTGTTATTTATTCCATTTAGTTGCAAGAAAGTTGTTGGAAGCTCGAGCAAACTTTTCCATGTTTTTATGAAACCTTTGATGGATGAGTTGGAAAGTCTTTTCATACATGGAATTGACTTACACTTCAATTATCCTGTATCATCTATCTTTGCAGATGACCACTTTTATAACCAAAGATTCCAAGAGTTGCTTTCACTAACATTCCTTTTACATTCATACCTATAGTAATGATGCTTTACTTTGTGATGTATGGATATAGGTTCCGGAGAATTGTTGGATGATATTTTACGTCATGCCATGATAGATTTTGGTGTTATATATATGAGTGTAAGGTCTCAATCTATGCAAACATCAAAACCAACAACAAGGACAATGAAATCTCTTATGCAAACTATCACCGAAGAAGATTGTTTACATGGGTATTTATGTATATTCAAAAAGATGTTGATAGACTTTTGCCTCACCAAAGAATGTTCAGAGAGTTTCATCAAGCTCTTTCTACTCCAGATGGATACTTAGTAGATAAAGATGGCTATTATGAATGTCCTGAGTGGCATGCATTGGGTATTATGCCGCTGTATCATCCATTGTAAAGGCCAAAGAATTATGGACCTTATCTACTATGAATGCCATACCAAGTGGATGCCAAAGAGCAATTCATGAAAAAGGTATTGTCATTGCAGGAAAGAAGCTAAAATACAGGGATGCAACCGTTGAAGAAAGAAGGTATGCTGAGCAGTATTTAAACTGGGGGATTGAGAGAGTAACAGAATATAAGAAAGTCCTATTTAAGGGAGAGGTCTATAATATTGGGGATCAAGTTGTGGTGAAATGTGATGAAGATGTAACATTAGTCTCCATGGTGGGATATTGGAAAGCATGCATAACATCTCTTTTCTCATTTCAGTGTAATGGTGAGTTAAGGCTACTTTTTGGAGCCAACTACTACAGGCAATGTATTGTGGTTGAGGGAGGATTTGAAAGGTTAGATGTTGATTATACCATTGGCATGAGTGTGTTACAAAATGTGTATTTGCCATACACATGGGATTGCATAAGGCCTATTAGTTCTTTACTTCATAAGTTTATTCCCTTTCAACATGGCAAAAAAATCATCGCATATGAGATAAAAGACCTAAGATTGAGAACACACTTGATTCAGCCAAGCTGTGTTGGATGCATTCCATCTTGGCCAGAGGTGAATGATATTGTTCAGTTGAAGCCGAATTTTGATGTATTATGCTCCTCAACTGATCTAAAATATGCAGTTATTAGAGTAGTGAGTTACACAACAAAACAAGTGAAAGTAGCATGGTTAAAAATGATTCATAATCAAGAAAAGAGATGGAAGGTAGAAATGGAGGACAATGATTAGAAGGATTGGTGGTTATGTGTATCTATTAATGATAAATGGAAAGTTATCAAAACAAGGAGCATGATAATAGAGGGAGAAGCAAAGGTAGTTCCAATCATATGATGGCAATCGTAGCTCAGTTTCTCACATCAATGGTACTTTTGGAACTTAAGCAACTCTATGAATCATTGGTATGTTTCAATGTACAATGAGTGTTTTTTATCTTATGTCATTTTATTCCTTATAGTTTTCTATTGATGTGCTTGTATGTAATATGTTCTCCTTGGATTGAATTTATGTAGGTTGGAGATGGCAACTACGAATGTGGACATGCAAGCAATGCTAAAGAAAATGATGTGTGAAGATAAAAATTTCTTGGGTCTCATGAGCACAATCATAAAGGATATTCAAAGTTCTCCAACCTCAAAGGAAGGTACACACGTTTTAACGATCTTAAATGTTGTAATCTTTTATATATAAAGATATACAAGTGTGTTTGTAATTGGTTTATGCATGTTATGCAAATTGTTTTCTATGTCATATAGTTATGCAGGCAATGGAGAGATTAAAGATAAGGAACCTCCTTTTTCACACGCTCTTGGTCAACAAGTCTTAGTAGGTGTTAGTCCTACACCTACATATGATGAGGTGTTTCGAGCACCTAGATTGGTGAGTAGAGACCAAAACAAGCTCTATGGGAAAGAATTATTAGAGAAATGCTTCAAGGATCAACATGCCATTTTGCTTGGCAACTACCGCCTTGTATGAAGGTGGTTTAATGGAGTTGAGACTCCTAAAGATCTTTGCCATAACAAAGAGGCACAAGAAAAGATCAAGAGAATTATTTGTGAGCATCATCATGAGATTGCAACTCTTAAGTTCATTGGAGCTGAATATGTTTGGTTGGAGGAAGATATCTATAGATGGTGGGTCTCAGGTAGACAAGCAAATAGAAAGTACAATAAGAAGAAGAGTATCAAGGACAATGTAAGTGTTAATGTTTATGCTTATGAATGTTCTTTTAGAAACTAATAATTCGATTGATAATTTTAAAACTAATCTAATACATTTGACATTTTGTGTTTGATAGAAGGATACATTAAAAGCACAAGGGATGACTCAATCCATAGATGAAGCAAGTAATGACATGGATGCTAGCTCATCACTTCATGTAAGTATATTTTATAGTTTTTTAAACCATAAATTGTATGCTTCAACTCTGTGTGTGTGTGTGTGTGTGTGTGTGTGTGTGTGTGTGTGTATTATATATATATATATGATTTAAGAAGCTTAATACATAGTTCATCACTTTTTTTATTTGGTCTAAATTCATAGGTCTTGGAGCTTGCATTTTTATTCTAAGTAGGATTTCTTTTGGTTTTGTATTAAATGTATGCTCTTCTATATAGATGGATAACTTTATAGATGGATAACTTTATATTCGGGACAAAGAGGTTTGAAGGGTTGCAAGATTATATATCCGATGAGGTGTATTTCTCTTAGTCCACATAAAGATTTGATTTTAATTTTTAAGACTACTATTTTTTGAATTCTATGTGATTTTGATAACATCTTATAAACCAGGATTCTTATAATACAACAATGGAGGAGAATAATTATTCCTTTACTGAGCTACTACATCATGACACATCAAAAAGAGTGAGAGCCATAAGAAATCAAGAAGCGAGACTATATATGACAAGTGAAGACAAGGTTTGGTTGAGTTTTTCTTTGTATATGTGATAAGTTGTCAATATTTCTTCTAATATTTTGTTGTACTTGTAGGATCCAATGTTGAATTTGGCTACGTATACGAACAAGGTTTCAAGAAAAAGTCAAAGAAAGAGAAAGGTAATGCAAAACTTACAAAAGTTTTCTACTATCTCTTTGTACTCCTATTTTTTTTCTCTTTCTCTTTTTACTTTTGTGATGCTACCAATAGGTTTATAATCTTTGTTCAAGTTCTTTGTTGCGAGAAAGTGACAAGATTTGAAAGATTTGATCAAGAATCACTTATTGTTCTTTTTTGCATCAAGATTTGATTTCAGCACAATAAACTTTGCATAATCTGTAAACTGCTCTGTTTTACACTCTAGATCTCCAACAGAATTGTTCTCTGCACTATAATCTTCACCTCTATTCTTGAATCTGCATAGTAAACTGTATTCTGTACACTTCTTGAAATTGCACCAAGCTTCTACACACTTTCTTGAAACTGTATCAATTTTTTACACACTTTCTTGAAAATGCACTAAATTTCTGCACAGCAATTTAAAATTTGTACAATAATATGAAAACTCTACACAGCAATCTGAAAACTCTGCACACAGAAACCTTTATTTTCTGCATCACAATCTTCTTCTTATAATCTTTCTCCAAGAACTCAAAGATTTGGCAATCTAAGGTTTGATCTTGAAGAAATAAGGGCTTTAAGGATTGATATTTGAAACTATAGGCTCTCTAATCAAGATAATGCAAGAAACTCATTCAAAATTGGTTTGCTAAAATCTCTGTAAACCCTAGTTTTGAAAATCAAGAGAATTTAAAGAAAATCAAGATCAAGAAAACAACAGTAAAGTGGATTAGGGTTTTGAAATAGTGATTAATATAAATTCAAAAATAATTAACACAAAGTTTTATTGTTTTATTTGTTAAAACAAGAAATTAGAAAATCTCAGAATTGTGTAAAAATCAATTCTGAAAATGACTAACACTAATCTTGATTAAGAAAATACATTTTAAAAAATTAGATTAACAGTAATCCAAAAATGATTATCACTAATAATCAAGATCAAGAAAATGCATTTTGAAAATTGAATTAAGCATAATCTAAAAATGATTATCACTGATCACTACCTAAGCAAAGATCTAAGCCAAGGGCTCTGATACCAATGCAATGAAGGCAACCTAGGGGTTACACTCATTAGCTTGGAATACACACATGTGCCACTCATCATAGGGAGTAGCACCTATTGCACTCGTAATGGAGTACACACAGCTTCTCAAGAGAGGGAGAAGTTCACCATGGAGCTTAGAGCTCCAAAGAGAGTAAGAGTACTCATGAAAGTATAATGATTAAAAAAAGGGTACAATGTCCATGAGCCCTATACCTAATATAGCTCCCCCCCGCCCCCCCCAAAGTACACATGTAAATGTCCCTAAGCCCAAGTGCCTAGGCCCCATTCCCCATATGCATGTGCAACGAAAACTACTTCATTATTACAATGAGAGACTCTCATGACCAAGACCCAAACTTTATAGACATTTGGACCAAAATGAGAGATAGTGATTGGACTCCACACTTAAAATATTCTTATCATTGTGGATATGTCTTTTTTCAAAAGAGATTATGCATGACGCAACCTTTTGGACAATCTATCATGGAAGAGTTACACCAACCCCCTTACTCTAGAGGAGTATCCTCTACACTATACTAAAGACTAATCTGAGATTTTGATTAGCCAATGATGATGTAGCTAGATTTGTGGCTGAGTGTATTGTTTCCTACAAAATTAAAAGCTATAAGGGAAAACTCAAGGATTACTTATGCCATTACCCATTCCTAATGAACAATGGGAGAAAATTTCTATGGATTTCATTATAGGTTTTCCTCTTATAGCTAACCACAATGATATGATATGGACCATTGTTTATAGATTTGGCAAAGACACTCACTCCTAATTAAGCTGCATATCTATTTTTAAAGTACATATTTGTTCATCATGGTTTGCCAAAGGTTATTGTTTCATATAGAGATTCTAAATTTTGTAGTGCCATTTCTGGACTACCTTTTTGATAATTTGGGTACAAAACTAGATTTCTCTACTGCTTTTCACCTTGAATCCAATGGTGTCTAGACCAAAGTGACCAATAGAACATTCTTGGATCTTTTAGAGCTTATGTTTTATCACAACCTATGCAATGGGAAAAATATTTACATATTCTTCAATTTTCCTAACAATACTACCCATTCAGCTCTACTAGAAGACACCATTTGAGATAGTGTATAGTAAAACCTCACCTACACCTATGATCTGTACTATCGAGGCTATTGATGTATTCATAAAAGAATTTAAGACTATTCATAAACAAATAAAAGAAGCCATTAGAAAATCTCAAGAAAAATATGTCAAACAAAAAGAGAAAGCCAATGACCTTTGAAGAAGGAGACTATAGCCTTTTGAGAATAAAGAACAAAAGGGTCAAAAGCATAGAAAAGAATCCTATTGTCAAATTGGCACCTAGAATTTACGGTCCTTTTTAAGTGTTAGATAAAATCAATGACTTGGCCTATAGATTAGAACTACCTTCCCATTGGAGAATTCATAATCCTTTTTATATCCGTTTGTTATATGGCCATTTAGAGGACCAATTCCTACTCATCCTGTTTATGAAGAACCTCCACAATTAGTTAATGATGAGGAACAATTAGAACCAAATAAAATTGTAGATAATGAACACACCACCACTTTATGTACATGCAACACATACACTAGATACCTTTTGACTTTTAAAAATCATCTAAGAAGGGATGACAAGATTTCACATCACATTTGTTAAAATTATAGCAATGTGATGAGTTATGGTGGATCAAATGCTAGAATCAACATCATTAACAAAGTGATTAGATAATAATTAAGATGTGATTAGTGAGTAATCAACTAATAGCTTAATGTAGGCATGGATAATCAAAAACTAGACTTGTTCCCGCACACACCCTATTTACTTGTATATTTCAACAACATTGACCATATATGCATCCATGGTGACCAATACTCCCAAATGGCTATGAATGATTCCAATGGCTATCAATGTGACAAAGGAAAGATGTCACCAATGTCATGGAAATAAAATCAATGCTTCATGGAAATTAGGCTTTCATGAAAGAGTAATGGCTTGATCAAGTTGATCAAGATTTAAGGAAAATGCTCATAAACTTGCTTTATGAGCATTTTCCCATTTACATGATTCTTGACTCTTTTTTGATGCACAAATCCTAGCTATGTCTGATGGCTTGATTAAGATTTAGGGAAATTTCTCATAAACTTGTTTTATGCATGCAAGAAAGCCATAGCTAGAGTTTGTGCATCAAGAAGAAAGCATCAAGAATCATGTAAATTGTGCGATTCTATATAGAAACTCATGAATAGTCCATTTGAAGAACTAATGACAAGATTATAAAAAAATCTTGAGAGATTTTTTCAAGTATGTGAATCCTCGTTATGCAAGCTTTTCATAGCTAGGGTTTGCATCATATCAAGTTTAAAGGGTTTGAGAGAGAAATTAGGGTTCACCCTACACTAAACCTAGTAAGAAAAAGATCAAAACATAGCTATGATACTACTACAAGAGAGGGCATGGAGTAGACATGGGTGTAGGTCACCATCCTAGCCACGAAAGCCCTGGAAGCTTGAAATCTTCTAAATGTGATTAGTAGTCATTAATTATGATCAATAGAATTACAAATGCCCTATTTATCAGGGCGGCCCATGTTCATATTCATTTAAGACCTTAGCCCCTACACTTGCCCTTGGACCATACCACTATTCGTGGCCCTTTTCACATTGTTTGGCCCATAGTCCATGGCCCATTATTTAGCCTTCATATGTACATAATACATGTGCCTAGTCTTCCCATATCCTTACAGTATGAGTATGATTAGACACATTTTGCTATAAAATTAGAACACATTATCACAGCTTTCATCATATTAAGAAACATTCCCTAGTAACTTTGATCATATTAAGAAATATTCCTGAGTAACTTTCCCTTCATGCATAAAGGCCTTATTAACTTCCTCATCAATGTTGTAGCATTATTATATATTATTCCCCTTAAGTCAACCAAGTGCCGAATAACATTGAAGCCGTCGTTCACTCTTTTTGTTGTAGATTATCGTCATTCTTAAGGTTGCATGATCCTCCTTGATCCCTGGATCCTTGCACTCCCCCTTAATATACATTTTAATAGTAAGTACTATAAAAGATTTTTGGCAAAGACTATTTGTGCATGTGATGAGTCTCATCTAGTGAGTAGCTTCACACAATCTAAAAAGGAGAGCTTAGAGACAATAAGAGTAAAGGAATCAAAAACTCAAAAGAAGACCATGGTATCCTCTCAAAAGACTATTTGTGCATGTAATGAGTCTCATCTAGTGATGAGTAGCTTCACACAATCTAAAAAGGAGAGCTTAGAGACAATAAGAGTAAAGGAATCAAAAACTCAAAAGAAGACCATGGTATCCTCTCAAAAGGATGTTATTGTCTCGACTTGTCTATACGATGAGAACTTTGGTCTCATTAGTTTGTGTACTTGTTTTTCATATTTTTTTATCAATGATAATTGTACATTGTTATTTTCTCTTTATAATGCAAAGAATTATCAATTGCTTATATTTTATAAGTGCTTATGTTCTATACAATATAACTATACAATGCAAGGAAGTTTTAAAACTACATATGTTTTCATTAATATTACAAAAAAAGTTTAGTTTTTGGTTTGTAGAGAGCTAATAGGGCCATATTTACACAATAGGGCCATATTTACACACTAGAAAAAGGAAGTTTCTTTAGTACTCTTTGGGTTTTTTAAAATTATGGGATAGGCTTCCCAATTACGAATCCTCTTGAAATATCTCGATGAAGTACACCTTTTCCATCGACAGCCTCATGCTATACTTGTCCATATATATTTTCTCATGTTTCTCTTAATATCTTCATCCATGTTCTACTTATTCCCTCTCTAAATGTTAGACCAAGTTTTTTCTAGCTTTATATTTTTTCCCATTTGACATTTCCTAAAGAGGCATAAACCATTTTTTTCATAACTTTTGCACATAAGCTTATATTGTGATAATGTAATAAATAAGCCTATTCATTTTGTAAGCACTACACATTGGTGAGAAAATATCAACATTTGGATAGAGCCATCCCTTTAAATTGAGAGAGAGAAAATCTATAGAAGTGCATTTTCACTTTGCTTTATCAAAACTTCTCATTTGAGCTTTAAATTGAGGTGACATAAAAGGGAATAATTTGCCCTCTTATTGTGTTTTCCACCATGGGATGACTTATTTAACGTGGATCTTTTGTACCAATTTTTCTTACTAGATGATGCTACTGATTTTGAATTTAATGAACCACACCACTTTTATTTCATCTCTATCTTTTTGGCTTCTTCACTTTCCACCCTTATATGGATCGAACACAAGAGGAGAAGAGAGGAAGGCTCTCATTTCTTTATAGTTACTTCTTTGGCTTCTTTGAGGGTGATCTCTACTTAATCGTGTATCTTGTATTTAGATTTATAGTCCTTAAATTTATATTTCTTTTTTACATCTCTCTATGCACACTAGGACGTTTTCAAACATTCTCATTTAAGAAAATTTCAAGTCCCCCCCTTTTTGGAGTTTTTGTTTAACTTAGAAATGCCCCTAATAATATTTGTGCAATGCCCTTCCCTACATTATTTTTCATGCTATGTAAGTGTTCTCTATGTAAAATTATCATATATATTATATATTTGATATAAAAACTCTTACAATAGAACCTTGAGCTTCCACCTCATTACATTTCCCTTGAAAGAAATTTTGCTAATTCTTGAAAAAAATTTAACTTATGAAGTTGAAGTTGTTACTATAATAGTAAGCACAATTTTCCTTTACCAAGACCCAAGTGTTTTCTCCTAACTTCTTTTGATAGATTTATAGATTTGAAACCATTCTTGGGATAAATCCCTTATGCATTATCGAAATCATTATAAAGATTGAAAGTATCCAAATCATTCTCTTACCAACCTTGTTGAATTTGGATCTCCAAAATCTTATCTTTTTTTACATCATTCCATTTCTTTTCATTAAAATTTATCAAATCTTGATGATTATGATTGGGATATGGAAGTACCTATACCATAATTTTATTGATGGTAAGACCTTCAATATATCCATTATTCAATTTCCCTTCATTAAAATTTCTCCTTATAAAGCTTGATGATTATGATTGGGATATGGAAGTACCTATACCATAATTTTATTTGTGGTAAGACCTTCAATATATCCATCATTCAATTTCTCTTCATTAAAATTTCTCCTTATAAAGCTTGATGATTATGATTGGAAAAGTACCTATACCATAATTTTGTCTTGTAGGACCTTCAATATATCCATGTCTACTAAGAGTTTACATTTAGAGTAGGTTAATTGTCCCACTTCTTCATGAGATGAGAAACACTAATGAAAATTTGAATGATAGTAAAACTTTTCACAAAAAGTATCCATTTAAAGTATAAGCATTTCTTTTATGTTCTCAAAAGGGATTCTATCATGCTAAGTTCAATCAAGGACGCATGCTTTTATGTTCTCAAAAGTGATTCTATCATGCTAAGTCCAATCATGGACACATGCTTTTATGTTCTTAAAAGTGATTCTATCATGCTAAGTCCAATCAAGGACACTGATAATAATAAATTATGCTTCCCTTTAAAGATTTTTAGTATGCATTCTACCACTTAGCTTTTCTAGCAAAAAAATGCTTTTAGTTTATTCCATCCATTCTTAGCTCCTGTTAGCCTTCTATGTGTGATCTAAGAATTAAGAATATTCATGTTATCATTTTTGAAGAGTGAACATTCTTTATGCTAACTTTATCAAAATACAAAAAACCCATAATGTTACATGAGTCTTTTTCACACTAGTTAGTGTGACTACCTTCTCTAATGTTTTTTTAAAAGCCCCCTCTTTTACATGAACATTCTTTATGCTAACTTTATCAAAATACAATAAACCCATAATGTTACATGAGTCTTTTTCACACTAGTTAGTGTAACTACCTTCTCTAATGTACATGAACATGTGTTTTTCATCTCAAAGATTGACTATATCACACTATACCACATCAATGAATTCTTGACTATGTAATGTATCTTTTAAACTCAAAGACCCAAAGAAGATTAGGATACACCACACACAAAGGAAGCATGCCAACCTAAAAGTATTATTTTAACATAGAAGCTTTCCTAAATCAAACTTGTGTGCTAGAGGGAGTTGGTGGTTTTCTTGCAAAGAGGATGAGTGTGTCCCCAAAAGTGGAAGTAGTTGTGAGTACCCTTTCATCAAGCATGTTATCGCTTCCATCAAAAGCACAAGCATTTGAGTTTTTTATTAGAAATAATGTGTAGGGAAAAACATGATTTAGACACAAAAATGAAGGAGCTTCTCAATACAAGAAAAAATACTCAATGCATTGCCCTTGTATGGCTATGCATGGCTATGCATGCTGTTAGGACATGAGCACAAATATCCTACTAGAAATTATAATAAATAAGGCAACTACGATTGAGTGAGATGATAAAAGGAGGTAAATGTGTTCCTTTATATAGATCCACTTTTGCCCCAATCATTATGTTAAAAAGATTTAGGCGAGTCTTGATTGGCCTACACAACTCTCTACAACTAATCAAATAGTTTATGGGATGCCTATGGTGTAAGCACATCTTGTACCTTCATCCAAAACCACCTAGTTCTAAGCAAACCCCATAATTCATGAACAATGAGTATTAGGAAGCATTCTCATACCATGTCCATTTTCAAAATAGTGAACAAAACTTCACAAAGTCAACATGGGCCATCTCTTCTTGTACCATGTCCATACTCAATAGAGAGGGACAAAACCTTCACAAATTCTTCAAAGACAAAACCTTCACAAAGTTAACATGGACCATCCATTCTTCAAAGGCAAACCCTTCACAAAGTTAACATGGACCATCCATTATTCAAAGACCCCCTCTGGTTTCAAAAATAAGATCTCCAAGCATTCATGCTACTTAAACATGGTTTCTTCTCTTTTTGGGGAACTTACATATATGAGTAAGTAAAAACCTAGGTTTTGCCAAAGCATACACTTTTACTGTTTAGAGCAAGAATGTGCTCAGTAGGGCCCATAAATAGATATAAGAGCAATACACAATTTATGTGTGCATGTATGCTTCTAATCCCTTTATATATAATCCTTTACTTTATATATCATACAAATGTTCTTTCACCTACCTTTTGTGATGCTTGATCCATTTGTTAATAAACCTTAGTTTGATTGGACTTTGGAGGCTAGTCACCATAAGTTAATAAAGATAATTCTAGGCTACCTTGCATAACACACCAATTTAAAAGAAACATTACATTCTTGGAGTCAATTGACAACCATGGACCTTCATCTCTTGGCAGTGTTGGGTGCCCAAATGTCTCTTAGAAGCCCAAGGCTTCCATGATGGCAATTCCATCATTTGGCTCCCATGGCAAAACCCTCAGCAGTTCACCCCAACAATGCCAACCGAGCCAGTACTACCTGTCCAATTGCCAAAGATGGTTTAGCGACCAACAAGCAGGTAAGTCCCCTCCTCCTCAACAACATCCTATGAACTTGCCCACACCAAACCCATGGGCACTCAAACGCTAAACTTTCCAACCCCTTTTCCCCAACAAAGCCTACTTCATGAAGCTCCACCTCACCCCTCGACTTTGTCACCAAACCAAGGGGCAGTGCTAAAAATGACTGAGCTTATCCAACCACTCAAAGATAAACTCAAAGGTACGCTCACAAATCTAGCCAAATGGGCTACTCAGTACAATACCCTCTTTAGGGGTGCTGACCAATAAACACACACACACAAACGCGCGCACACACACACACACACATATTTTAAAAAAAGGAGAGTCTCTAGGTGATTAGGACCACTGGCACAGGTTTTGTCCTCGCCCATGCACGACACCTGCAATTCTTGCTGGGCTCGATCCTATGCGCACACACCGCACAAAGCTTCATCATCGGCAAGCCATCCAGGTAAATCTCTGAATGGGGGGACCATGGTGGGCACTGGTCCATGGTATGACCCATCGCCTGAATCTTCTTAATCACCCCCACTTCACCCGAATAACTGTGCTTCATGCGTATTCAATTTTACCCTTAGCTTCTTCTTTGGCTCAACACCTATGGATCCTTGCCACCATCAACTACCACTCTTATCAAAATAGGATCCCAGCTCCATGAGCTACCATGACAGAAGAAGACAAAGCACCAAACAACAAAGAGAGAACATCGCAACCCGATAACTCAACATCCATGGGAGCCAAGATACCCATCACGGTGTCTTGACAAAGATGCCAGAGCTTCATGTACATCGCCATCGACATCATACATCATCTCGAAGCGCAAGTAGTCTCCATGCATGTTGCCGCCTTGTCCCTCTGGAATTCTCCCCCCCCGCCACTTGCCTAATAACACCATTGTTTTACTAACCCCTCCTTAATAATACCACCTCCCGGTCATTAAGTATTCCGTGGTGCTAGTCTACTCCTTCAAGTACTCTGACTCCCCGCAAATGTGACAAAAAAAACACCCAAAAAAATAAGGCGTATTACTGGGAAAGTACAAAAAAGCAAACTCATAAGCGCCCATAAGACTAGCTAGATACTTAATCACCGGTACTTCATTAACTTCTTTTTTCGATCTCACTAACTCCCCCACCCCCTCTCATTTTCAGAGCGATAGGAGAACCAACCAAGTGCGGCACTTGCTTGCGCGCCTCGACAACCCCTCATCGATCATGAGGACGCGATCGACTTTAGGAAGGGGAGTATGTTAACCACATATTGGTTAACACATTCCTACGACATCTATGTCCGCACACTTATGTAATGGGCATCGGCACTATATATTGTAAATCTTGTCATTTGATGAGGGAAACTCACTAAAGACGCTCCTAAGTATCGAGCTTCGAAGGACAGACAAGAGGATCTTGGTCAGTTGGCCACTCCATAGAGAAAAGCCTTGTAACTATGTTTTGGATGCCCCGGGTCACTTACTCCCGACGACGGGCAGCCTAGTGGAAAAAGGCTTGGAACTATAAAAGCCAATTTCTCTTTTTTGTAACTCATTCTCCCATTTGTGCAATAGAAGTGGAGTGTTCTCTCTCTCTCCCTCTCTCTTGCAACTCTAATCTAGCATGTGTGGTATGCTTTGGGTTAGGGTTTGGGAGTGATTAGTGCTAATCACTCCCAAACCTAATTTAGATTAGGATTTGGGAGTGATTAGTGCTACTCTCTCTTGCAACTCTAATCTAGCATGTGTGGTATACTTTGGGTTAGGGTTTGGGAGTGATTAGTGCTAAGCACTTGTTCCCTCTTTCTTCCCTCTTTCTTCCTCTCCCTCCCTCTTGCTTGAGTGATTAGGCTACCAACGCGATCCTCTTCCGTGGAGATTCCACATGATCTTCGTGAGAGAGCTTGCATCACCCATTGAATTAGAGAAACTACCTCGGTGTGACAACAAGTACGGGAGGACGGCGGTGACAAGCGGCTACGGTGGAGCTCTTGAGCCTACTAGCTCGAGCTCGGCGAATAGGCAACTTCCCACGACACATTAGGGTAGGGTTTCCTTAACATGAGCCAAATACTCCTGAAGGACTCTACATGTAGAGTGTGGGTGCCTTCGATGAATTCACTGCATCAAGCGCTCCAGATGTGTAGGTTGTAATGCTTCTACAAATATCCCATCTTTGGGAAGAACTTGAAGTCCAATGATCATGGGACTGGGATTGGTACTGCCAAAATGCAAAGGTGAGAGACCTAAAGAGCTAGCCCCCCACCTTCCTCCTCATAAGCCATGACAAGCTCAGTCTCAATGGCCTAAGTGATAGTGTCCCATGAAATGATATGGAAAATCTGCTGCCAAACTTGTTGAGCCTTTAGGAAATCCCAAAGACAAGCTGAGATTCTTGAGGGTGGCCGCACCTCAGAGCTGTTGGTCGATCACCCATGGCGGCCAACTAGCCAAACTGCTGTATCAGCAACAACCAAAGAAAGAGGGTGATCTTTTGAGGCTTCCAAAGCCTCTTCCAAAAATCTGAGACAAGTCGCTGTGAGAGGCCTTGTTTTGACTGCAAGTGTACTATTGTTGTTGGGGTGCCCTTGACCTCCTCAGGCATCTAGATCCTGTGGCCTAGCCGTGCAGTGTGTATGTAAAGAATGGGGTACCCAATGTCTCCTCCCTATCAGTAGGATCATGCCAAGTCCACTCCTGCATGGAGGCGTGTTAGGGGCCGGCTCTCCCAAATCCATAAATGCCAGAGTCTCTCCTTGGCCACCTTGGTTGAAAGGGGGTCAATGTGCCACTCATGTGCTTGAAATCCGATCACCCTCACCCTCTATAAGATGCATCCTTTGAAGTCATCCAAAGGGGGCTCTGATCTCTCTAATCTGCCATGGTGTCTAATAAGAAAAGTGAGAAAATCACAACTCTCATCTATGCCATTAAGTGCCAAGAGAATATCATGCCTACTAGTAACCACACCCAGCCATGGGGGGGGGGGTGCAGGTCAGGGATAGGGGTCAGCCACTCCTGAGAAATAGCAGAGTTGATGCTGAGTCTCTCTCTACCCCCCCTGGAGGCCTCTCTCTTGATGAGCCTCAGGGGGAAGCTGTCTGAATGCAAGCCAATCTCCAAGGGATCTGGGGGGGCGGGTCCTATGCTCAACGCTCCCTAAGATATATGAGGCTAAGCCTCTGAGCATGTGGCCATGGGGTAAATGGATCAAGGGGTTCCATATCAAGGGCTCCCGAAAGATGCTCCTTTGAGGCTATCAGAACTGACTGTGGTGCTGCTGAAGGGCTGGCCTAGCTTAGAGTAGGTTGGTAACAAATCTATCCTCAAAGGCTATGCGAAAGCTATGGGCCCACATCTTTGCGAAGATCCATATGGTGCTTTGTGGCCTAGCCCCCCCTCCCCCAGCGCTCGGAGTACGGGCTAAAATCCTAGCCAAGAGGAAGTCCTTTCAAGGCTTACCACCTGGGAGAAGTCCTCTAACAATCAACTTGCCCAGTAGGGCAAGTTGATTGTTAGAGGAAGCCCTTTCAAGGCTTACCACCTGGGAGAAGTCCTCTAATAATCAACTTGCCCAGTAGGGCAAGTTGATTGTTAGAGGAAGTCCTTTCAAGGCTTACCACTTGGGAGAAGTCCTCTAACAATCAACCGTGCCCAGTAGGACACGGCTCTGTGAATAACGGGGCCGATGATGCCTAGGCCCCCTCTGTGTCAGGCTCAATGATCATTCATGAGCACACCTTGGCCTGAGAAGGCCTCCCATCGCCATCAGCCCATAAAAAGTTACCGATCAATCCGCTATGCTTGACCAATGCAAGTTCGGGGAGAAGGCCCAATAAGAAGTAATATACCACATGGTGGCAAGAAGGACCTAGTTTGCCACGACCACTCAGCCGATTAAGGAAAGCCTCATGGAACTCCAGTATAAAAGCTTCTTCCGAATGCTAAGAAGAAGAGGGGCTAGCTGTTACTTTGGGGAAATATCAATGCCCACCTGGCATCCAAGATAGCGGACTAGAGTGCCCCTCAGGATCCATTGGAAAGCCTCAACTGGATGTCAAGTCAAGGTGGGTGGAGATCCTACCCAAAAACCACATGACTTGTGCCAGTTGATTTGCGCTCCTGATGCATGACAAAAGATCTCTATCACCTATGTGAATATCTGGAGATTCCCCACATCTTCGAATAAGTATGCTGCTGTGTCATCTACAAACTTTGAGTCCAGTAACTTTGTTATACTACGTCGTAAACAAACCTTGTATGATAGGACACATCATGAGATGGTTGCCAAAGTGATAGTGTCAAATGAACTCAACATGTTCTTATAGTCATATGCCAAAAATTCCAAATGGGGAGCCCACCACCACAAGCGTTGATGATCTCCCATATGCCAAAAATTCCATATGGGGAGCCTACCATGGTCATTGATGATGGTCTTCCATATGCCAAAAATTCCATATGAGGAGCCCACCACAAGCATTGATGATGGTCGCCCATATGCCAAAAATTCCATATGGGGAGCCAACCACATTGATGATGATCTCCCATGTTCTTATAGAACATATGCCAAAAATTCTAAATGGGGAAGCCCACCACAACTTGTGCCAGAGTGGAGTGATGCAATTTCACAATACCTTGCTTATAGTTTTCCAAAGGATCACCCATTGAACAAGGATAGGATGCATGTCAGCTTATTATGTTGGTAGCACCTTATCACCTTATTATGTTGGTAGCACCTTATCACCTTATCACCTTATCACCTTATTATGTTGGTGGTACCTTATCAATTAGACATATAACCTTGGTAAGGATGGTGTTTTACAAACATGTGTGCATGAAGATGGATTCATAACCATTCTAGAAGAACTCTGGAATAACAAGAGGAAATTTTTCTAGAGAGAAGTCACTCCTCACAAGGTTCTCCAAGTAGGACTATCATGGCCCACTCTATTTGGTGATGCCATTGAATTCACAAGAGAGAGTGAGGACCACATACCTCTCAACCCAAGCATAGTTCAACAATCCTTTGAGAAATGGGGAATAGATTTTGTAGGATCCATATGTCCTTCTATGCTAGACAAACACAAATTTTTGGTATGTCAATATTATCATGGACTATTTCACAAAATGGGCCGAGTCTAAGGCCTAATTTCATAAGAAAGGCTAAGGCCTAAATTCATAAGAAACTCTTGATGCTCACACAACTATGATTTTTAGGTTCAATAGTAGTGGACTAGCAGAGGTAAACTTGCATTTCATCAATGGAGTTATACCTCCTTCCTAGTGGTGCAACATTGAAAATCTTCATCTTATTATCCATAGGCCAATGAACCATGTCGACGACAGCACTAATAAGAAATTATGCACTATTCTGACAAAGACAATGGAAGGCAATTAAAGTGAATGGGAACTTAAGCCATGTCTTTTCTTTGGTCTTTCCTCTAGACGTACTCCTTTTAGGCTAGCATATGGACTGGAGGTGGTGATGGAATATTTTGGTGCCTATCCTAATGGGTTGTAATAAGGGAAAAAATCCCTTGGCAGAACGGCTAATTGAATTAGAAAAATTGGAAGAAACAAGAGTGAATGGGTTGATGGTATGGAATAATCGACGTAATAAATGGCCCGACCAAAACTTAAAGAAAAAGGAACTCAAGGAAGGAGATTTAGTCATTTTATTTGGGATAAGTTCCAAAAAAAAGAATAAGCTAAAGTATCATGGGTTAGGATCTTTTAGGATTATGGATATCACCCTATAAGGCTTAGCTAAAATTGAGACCATTGATGGTGTAGAGATGGATGGATATATCAATGGATGGGCCCATAGCTCAGGATATGATAGCTCAGATCCATTGAAAGAAAAAAGAAAAGAACAAATGGAAGATATTAAAACTCAAGTCTAAGAATAAGCCAAGGATTAGGACACTAAGGCTAGAAAAAGAATAAAAAATAGAACCTTGCATGTAAACATGGAAACTCTCACCATGATCGAAGAGGAGGGCCTAGAGATTGAACGAGCAAGGCTTAGGGTGGGAATATAAACTTTAGGCATTCTTGATTTTGTTGCAAGTCATAACTTGGTTTGTATTTGGGTAGGGCAAGGCAAGAAGAGTTAGCGAGTTACCAAGCTTATGCTTCTTGCAAGACAACTACTCCTTCCTAGTCCTTACTGAGTCTCTTCTCATGCCATGTAGCAAAGGGATTCAATCCTTGCAAAAACATGCCCCTCCTTCATGTTAGACCATATGCATTATTTGAATTTTCATGTATGTAAAAATACAAAATACAAACATGCCCCTCCTCCATGTTAGACCATATGCATTATTTGAATTTTCACGTATGTAAAAATACAAAATACACAATGTCGTGAAAGCCTAGAGGTGTCCAACAATGTAAGGATATTCCATCTACTCCTTAATTATCTTAAGGTGTCAAATCCATGCCCTACTACTGCAATCATCAAGTTCAAATCCTGTATGGATATTCCATCTACTCCTTAGTTATCTTAAGGTGTCAAATCCATGCCCTACTACATGCAATCATCAAGTTCAAAACCTGTCTAATGCCATGAGAATTGCAAATTCTCAATCTCTTGAATTCATGGGCCAAACTTAAACTTTGAGGTGGATTCTCATGACATGAGAACCTTATTAATTCTCACATGCCTGCGAAATCCCTACTCATACCAACTAGCTAACGAACCAAATTGTCCCTCATCGTATTAAACCTTTGGTCAAGTCAATCATTCAAGAAACTAACACTTCAAGTTTTCACGTACCTGTGTTTTCATGTATGTGAAAACAAAAGTCTTTCACACCATGAAAACAAGGTCTTAACCCTCTTGTCAATTTAATCACTTAAAAACCAACACTTCAAGTTTTCATGTATCTGTGTTTTCACGTACATGAATACACAACCCTTTGGTCAAGTCAATTACTCAAAAAACCAACACTTAAAGTTTTCACGTATGCAGGTTTTTTTACATCGTGAAAATAGTCAAAGTAAACATACTCAAGTTAATTATCTAAGCATAGAAAAGTTAGACCGTGGTGAACTTTCAATTCAACCAACCAAAACATCACGTTAAATGTTTTCATGTATGTGAAAATAAAGAGACTTTGATTTTGTGAAAACACTGATACAAAATACTAATCAAGGGGTTTGGGGAATCATCATCAACAATTAACTTCAATGAATTGGAAGGGAAAAAAATGAGAACCCTTAGAGTCTAGATGAGCCCAATTGTGATGGTCTCGACATGTCAGTATGGTGCATGCTCCGCTTCTGAAGAAGTGTTATAACCTATAGGGTGTGTGAGCATTAGCCTTGGCAACAAAAACTATAAATAGAGAAATCTACATTTGAATTAAACTAAGGTTGAATAGATAAAATCCTAAAGTCTAAGATTAGAAGGTGGAATACAAAACCTAAGGAATAATTCTTGAGAAGTAAAATAAATATTAAGGTCAAAGATCTAAAGTCTAAGGTTGGAAGGTGGAATGCAAAACATTATGGGTGAATTTTGGGAAGTAAAATAAATATCAAATTTGGAGATAAGCATTAGATAACTCTAGCCATGCATAAATGTAGGAGTTAACTTAATATATGAGTGGATGCATGCTGGAATGGTTGAGTGCATGGAAAATGAGTGGGTGCATGAAGTCTAAGGTTGAGTTGCATAGGATATTATGGTCTACCAACCTTGAGTTAACTAGGGGAGCATGTAGAGTGGTCAGCCATCATTTGCAACTATGTAAAGGCCCTGTTGCTCATGAGAAATCCAATTTTTTTTCTCTTGAAGTAGAAGAGAACTTTTTGCATAGATTTTATTGCTGCACTTATTCTTTACTACTCACATGATTACATTGCTAGTTAAGTACTTAATTAGGGTAAAAAAGGGGATGATTGGGGATTGTACAAGCTCATTGGGATCATCAAGAGAAATTGTGGGCTTTTGTAGAGGAGAAGCTTCAAATGTCTACACACAACATAGGGTACATCACCTCCCTTACAAACTAATTATCAAGGTGTAATTATACCCTTTATTTAAAATTTAAAATTTCTATAGCTTCCTTATATTTTAATTATAATTACATAATAAATTAAGTTTATATTAAATTAAATTAATGGATTCTTAACTTTTGCACAAACCATAAGAACAGAGTTCTCTAATGTCTAAAATTGACCTTATAACCTTACGCAAATTTAAATATATTCTTAACTTTGTGGAGACCTTAATAAATTAAAGAAATATTATTATTTCATAATATTATAATGAAATCAAGGATTAGGATAACCAAGGCCTAGGTAAAATTAATATTTAATTAATATATGAGCAACCGTAGGTTAAATAATTCCTAGAAAGAGAAACTTTAGCCTAGGTGCTCTAGTTGAGGTGTATCCAAGTTTAGGATAAATTTGGATTAGTATGTGGAAGGTTGAATTGAATTAGGAACATTAGATACATGTTATGAATTAGAGAGTAGAGAGAAGGAATACTTATTGGTGTAGAGAGAGAAAAAGTAGTAGAGAGATAGGTTGTCACCCAATGTTATTAAAAGCATTTAAAAATTAATAGGTTGCAAAATTTAGACTCTCTCTTAGGGAAATTTAATATGCAATTGAAAAAGCTAGGTTAGAATTATAGAGAGAGAATATTCTAAAAGTGTTATAGAGAGAGGATGCTTATTTACATGTATTAAATGTGCATGGGTGAATTAAGGGAAATTCAAAGACCATATCTTTAATTTTAAAGGTACATTTATGGGAGGCAGGATAGAGTTTTAGAGAGTTGGATAATCCACAAGAGACATTATATTTTTAGAGGAGAGAGAAAATCCTAATTTCTCCATAAATCAAGGGCATTGGAAGCTCCTTATCTACCTAAACAAGTGCAAAGACATACCCTAAATTCTTGGAAGAGAAATTGTTAAAAGGAAATTCCTATATGTAATAATGTCTACAAATTAAATGATCCTTAGAAATAGACTACAGTTCATAGAATAGAAAAGGGGGAAGTTAATTAAAGATTTTTGAGTAAAGATAGACACCTAGCTTGAAGTGCACAAGAGAGTGGCTAAAAGACTCTTAAAGTTCTCAATATTAGGTCCATATAATACAGCAAATGGTTGACCTTAGAGAAAGGCTAAAGACATATAATAGAAAAGGGGGAAGTTAATTAAAGATTTTTGAGTAAAGATAGGCACCTAGCTTGAAGTGCACAAGAGAGTGACTAAAAGACCCTTAGAGTTCTCAACATTAGATCTAGATAATACAACAAGTGGTTGACCTTAGAAAAGTGACTCTGGAGTGACATGTAGGGTAGTGCCTCATGGCTAAATATGCATGCTAGTACTAGACATATGTGGCTCTTAACATCGCCCCTAGAGTGTTTGTGCTTTTGGGATAGGTGACGAGACTTATAGAAGTTGCTCCTAGGATTATGACATGTGTTGAGGTGGATGTGAGACATGCAAGGTTCCTCCGGTTCATCATGGTGGTTCGAGTGTCCAAGCTTAGTACTGCATGCCATCCTGGTTTAGGGATCATGGTTGTAGTGCAAGGAGATTTATGTTGATGATGTGACAATGATGTGACAATGATGTGCTACCTTGTGATATGTGATATGGATATATGAAATTATGCATGACATGAAAAGAACCATATGATGGTACATTTTATGAAAGGATTACTTTCAAATGAGTTTGTGAACTTATTTTAAGTGGTGTATGTGAGTAAAGTGGTAATTTCAATTATAATTACATGAGTTTACCTGGCTCCATAGGTCTAGTGGTGATGATCCCCCCCTCCCCCCCCCCGATGATCTGGTTTAAGTGGAAAAAGTTAAAACACTAGAAAGTGGGTGGTAGAGTGAACCCAAGCTATGGGTACTTTTTCCAAGACAAGACTAAATTGTATCATAGATCGAGAAAATTTGGGATGAGTAGTTTAGACTAGAAATTATGAATAATTATATAAAAATTACCTTTATAATCGAGGAATTAGGACATCTTATTAGCCTTAATGTGACGTGCCTATGATAATTAAGGAAAAACACCTGGAGGAATCATTTATTTTTCCTCACATATGGATTGTTCTAGTCAGATTGAGGAGAACTGATAGAATAGCCAAGACTTAGGACATTATGATGCGAGACCCCGAGCGAGTCACTCTATCCTCTGTGTGATTTTTGCTACCAAATTTTTGTATAGATAGAAGGGTAAGGGTCTCACAACTAGTATCACGACCAAGCTAGGTTTAGATGTAGGATGTGATTTTATCTTGTGGTGATATGCAATTTAGAACCAAAACTTATAGTATTTTACTAGGTTTCTCTTTCACATAATAGGCCTCATCGGATGACATGATAATCTTCACCTTCAAGCACCTTTATTTCCTCATATCATTGTACAGGTTGGGTCACCTTAGCGAGACATTTTTTTAATTTTTCAACCATTTCTGAATCGAAGACATAGGTGGTACTTAAGGCTGTGGATCATGGTGTCTTGCACAGCTAGGATGAGAGGTTGGCAGAGAACATTTCCTCGTGATGATTCTCGTTTGGCTGGACGTATTGAGAGGGATAGATCTCTATGGACCGCTTTGGCATAATCTCAAAGTCCACCATTTAATATAGAACTCTTTAGGAGCAATATTCCTTGTCACATAGGATTTTAATCGCTAGTTGAGCCTTTGATTGTTTTTATTATGGCATGTCAATTTGTATGTATCATTGCTCCATGAGGGAATGAAGGAGGCTATCATACCAATCAAGTCATTTCCTCATGTTTTATTTTTTAATTAAAAAATTTTCATCGTCTAGAAATGACTTGAATAAAAATTTTGGAATAAAAAATATTATTTGTCTCATGTTTGTAAAAATCTTATCTTTTTGAGTAATGCAGTATAGCCCAAACCTTGTCTTCTACCCTCGAACGAAAAACCATCCAAGTTACATTTGAGCATATCGCCAGTGATGATAGACTAATGGCCATAACCTATTATCTCAATTGCAGAGAATATTAATTTAGACACCTATTTATATGGCATCATCAGTGGGACAAGGATGAAGAGAAACTCATTGTCTCATTGGAGAGCATCACATAATAGATGTAGCAATGCACATCATCGACACTGTGATGAGGAGTAATGGTAAAGGAGATTTCCAGATGCATTGCTGCACTCCTCTCCAGTGGTTGGTGCCTTTAGCATGCTTTCACGTGCCGGCACTGTGATGAGTAGTAATGGCAAAGGAGCTCTCTAGATGCATTGTTACACTTCTCCCTAGTGGTTGGTGCCTTTAGTATGCTTCCAGTAAAATGTGATGTATTTGACACCCTGTGGTTCTTTAAACGCGGGCAAGTTCATTCACACACTTCAAACTACCTAGGTAATGGCTTCTCTAACATACTTCAAGGAAGGCAATGTTAGAGGTTTGCGGCTTTGACCACCAGTGGGGATTATAATTATGCTCCATGGAGTCCATTCTTGAATGTGTTCCCATGGTTGGTGGGAACTTAAATGCAATATCACCATTATATTGCATAGGAATCTCCATGGCCATCAAGTGAGGTACAAACACCTCTCAATTGCAGTTGACTTTGGGGGCTGGCTCTTCAAAGTCCGCCGACAATCGTGTGGCCAGCAGCAGTAGTGTCACGGCTGTTGAAGAAGAGGAGTTTGTAAAAGAGAGTTTTGGCCAAGTGGCTGATCGACACATCTCCACGAATTGGGTGGAGGACCACTTGGTCGATAATCATAACCGCCTTCCTAGAGTGCCACTTTGTCACCTCCTTTTTGACAATTGACAATGGTGGCATTCATTGTCTTTGAGGGATTCCCTAGCAAAGAGCTTGTTTCATTCGAGCGTCGAAGTGCAGCTGGTCAGTGCAGCTGGTCATGACCTATCATTGTCAGATGAGTTTGACACGAGGATGGCAACACATGGTTGGGAAGATGTTTGTTGTTTGGGATGGCAATCGACTCAAATCTTGGCAAGAATGGGCAAAAACCAATAGAGTTGAAAGAGAGAAGATTCCCAAGGTAAATTGCAGAGTGGTCCGATTCCTTGAGGAGGAGGAGGCAGAGTTCTTGTTGGTGCTGCGCATGATAAACAAGTAAGTGGATTGTACATTATTTTTCTGTGTATCAAATGAACAAACATTGTATATGTCATCATTTACCTTGTTTTATATGCATGCAAAATTTCTAGGGTCACAATTCATGTGCCGAACACAACAGCACATGATTTATTTATGATGCAGTGTGTGGGTCTTGTCGATCCACAATCCTTGTTGTTAAAGTTCAATGATGTTGATTGTGCATGGGCCCAAAAAGCTATTACTACTCATTGAGGACCTAACAGAGCGAAGTGGCTGATGCTTCCCATGGCACTCCTGCCACACACAATTCATTTTTAAGGTATGTGTGCACCTCTTTCTCAAACCACAATAAAGCCATGTTTAGATTTTGAAATATGTTTATTAAACATAAACGCATTGCAGTTCAAGTTTGATGCCATGTACCAAGCCAAGATTAGTGGCTTGCTTGAGCGAGGGAGAAGAGAATACCTTTTGAATGTAGAAATGTTTGATAAGAACTACAGAGATGCCTTGAAGGAGATGGAGGAACTATTTACTAAGAGGGGACATGAGTTGGCACAAATTGCCAACCCCCGACTGTGGAAGAGTTTTTAAAAAAAGTGATCTCATACTAGGGCTGGGGTGAAAAGGCTAGAAAATTCACTACTCCTAAGCTAGCAGAGATTGCTCAAGAATATATTTGAAATGGAGAGTAAGATCTCTAACTCTCATGATGTATTAATTTTTTTTAAATTATGTAGGTAGAAACATAACGCTCACAATGTAGGAAATGTAGGTAGAGGCTTTTGGCTTTTTTGTCGATGAGGCTTTGAGCTATGAGGTGGTTGTCGACGACGCGGAGGAGAGGCTTTTATTGTGACTTGGGGAGCCACAGGTGTGTGTTACCTTCATGGAAGCCTTATGCTTTGAGCTCATTGGTAGGCACCCAACGTTGTTGGCTTTGCTGTGCTTGGGGTTGCGGAACCCATGGTTGTGGGACCTTTTGTCGCTGCTTCTTGGGGAGTTGTGGTGGATGAGCACAGGCAACATGCTTGGGTAGCCAAAGGCGAGTGTTGCCTTCATAGTAGCCTTGTGTGCATAACAGGCGGTCGGGGACAAGCCAACGTTGAAGCTTGGGCTTAAGGTTGGTTTTTGTTGGCTTAGTTGGCTTTTTGCACTTGGTTTTTAGAGATGGCCGTCTAGGGATCCATAGTTATGTGTAGCCATCGTAGAATCCCTAAGCAGCAAGATTCTTGGGCACCCACCATTGATTGTCATGATAAAGATATAAGGTTGGGGTGCTTGCAATGTGGGTGGTCAAGGTTGTAGAGTTGAGGCGTAATGTCAACGATAAGGCTTGATTGTCAACGGTGGATGTTGTCGACGGTGGCCTTACGACCAGATTTGGTAAGGCATGGGGTGGGGGAATAGGGGGGAGACTGCTGATGATGAGGATGGGGCATGAGGGGGAAGGGCAGTCGAGGGTGAGGGTGTCTAGATGATCTCCTCTTGGGGACACAAGAGGACAGTGGCCTTTTTGGCATTGATTTCCATGGTGGCCGTTTCTTCGCGCCAATTGATTTGGCAGTGAGTGGCATCAATCCACTCTTTTCCAATGATAATCTGGCCTTAGAGTGCTCCTACATCGATGACATGAAATCTGCATTCCAACAGGTTATTTCTAATAGAAATTTTTGGAATGAAATACCCAACACTCATTAGACACATTTTGTGTGATATTTGAATGTAAGTGTCTTCTTTTGTCAGTGTGGGTTTTCCAAGAGCTTTCCACGCCTCCAAAAATATGAGATTGGTGTGGACCTTAGGATATATGTGGGCTTGCCACCATTGTAGACCATTTTCGGTCAGGATTCCAATCCATATTCTTGGTGGGTTGAGTTCGGGTGGTAGTTCAATGGCGGGGGAAGACTTACCAGGTATTGTGGGGGGTGTGAGAATATCGTTTATGGAAGCAGTTGGTGGGGGAAGAGGATCAAAGTTAAGGAACTCCCCATCCCAGAGGATCATTGTTACCTTGCCCAGGGGAAGCTTGAGGGTAGCTGTGTTGTCACCTGGGTTGATTGTACTTGTAGCATTCTCGACCCAGCTTCCTCCGAGGACGACTTCTTCTTTTATCTCACCTGTGGGAACCACATAGAACTTACAAGCCAATGGGTTAGATACAATATGTATAGTTTGTGTAAAGGACCCAAGGCTTTGTATACGATTTCCACCTGGCAATTGAATTTTGGCATGGGTAGCTTTAAGAGATGGTTTGCCCAGAGAGACCCATGTTTCTTATGGCTAGCTATGGGAGACAACAAGGCACGTTTTCTTTGCATGTTTTTACCAAAGGGGAAATTTATTCAGACCCGAAGGGTGGTTGTTTCAGGTTGTGGAGCTACAATGGCTTGGTAGGGTTCATGGAGGGTCTGGTCGTTTGGGAGCACAAATTGTGTGTCGAGTTTGCGATCTATCGTTCTTTGTCAACATCATGTTGGCGAATAGAGTGTGGAGTGGTTGCGGGGGCTCCTCCCTGACCTGGTGTGGAAGTTGAGGTTCAATGGGGGACGGCGTGCACTCAAGCACTGGGTCAAAGGTTACGAAAACGGGTGTGGCGGTTCAAGTTGAGCCTGATATTTCTCTACCAGTACTTGGGCCTCCTGAAGATGTTGCTTCTCTCAAGGATGGCATTGGGATATGTGGCCAACCGTTTTTCTCGTTTAGTGAGTTTTTGTTGGGCTGCATAGGGGAGTGGCAGTTCGGCATGATCATCGCTCCCGGAGGAGGATGATGTGGTCTTGGTTGATTAGCACTAATCACTACCAAACCATAAACCAAAGCATACCACACATGCTAGACTAGATTTGCAAGAGAGATTAGCACTAATCACTCTCAAATCCTAATCTAAATTAGGTTTGGAAGTGATTAGCAATAATCACTCCCAAAGCATACCACACATAGTAGATTAGAGTTGCAAGAGAGAGGGAGAGAGAGAGAGAGAACACTCCACTTCGATTGCACAAATGGGAGAATGAGTTAGGCTGCCCGGGAGTAAGTGACCCGAGGTGCCCAAAACATAGTTACAAGGCTTTTCTCTATGGATTGGCCAATTGACCAAGATCCTGTTGTCTGACCTTCGAAGCTCGATACTTGGGAGCGTCTTTAGGGAGTTTCCCTCATCAAATGATGGGATTTACAATATATAGTGCCGGCGCCCATTACATGAGTGTGCGAACATAGTTGTCGTAGGATTTCAATTTAAATAAAATTGCTAAAAGAAATTAACATTAAGGTTACATTTGGTATCAAAGCGTAGGCTTTTCCTTCTTTTTGAAGTATGTGTTAACCAATATGTGGTTAACAGCTTGACATCATTAATACCCTCCATGCAGCAGTGGGAAAAGTTGCAGGGTGGCCTTGACGACCTCTTTTCTCACAATAGATAGAGGTGGTGAGCCCAGTTGGCACTACAGACCACCTATGTGGTTATTCCCTCCCCCCCCCCCTATATGAGATAGCCTTCTACTCAAAGATCGGCCACCCAGAGGAGAAGTGCATCTTTCTCCCCCTCTTGTTCTTTGTTGATCCTCTCCCCATACATGGAGGCAAATTTGTATCCAGTCCTTCGTGGTTGTATTTAGCCCTTCGAGGCTAGTTTTATGTTAACTAATAAAAGAATCTTTTTCTTGGAAGAAAAAAAGTCTAAAAACTACTCATTTAGTCTCTGGGAATGCTTCCTACTGTGCACATGAAAGCTTATAGTATTTCATGGACATGAAAGTTCAAGGTTTAGTTCTCACACATGTGCAAACAATAAAGTCACTATTCTTTTCTTAATCAATGTTTTTCGCATTGCACAATCATGATATATAAAAAAATCAATTGATTTAAGGGTACCTTAGAGTTTTCACGTGTGAAAACCTCAAAGTCTCACGACACGGCATGAAACCTTGTCAACTCTCACATACGTGAGAGTTTTTGGAATGTTAATTTGATCTTTTATGTGTTCAAAATTCTTTCTAGTCCATTAACAAATAAGATGAATAATCACCACCCTTAATCCAATTTTTTTAATATTTCTAAGTTTTCATGTGTGTGAAAATTGGGGAACTCTCACGACACGAGAACTTAATTCTCATGTGCGTGAAAGTTTCTTGAAGTTGTATTCACTTCTCCCTTGATCTCATTCACTTCAATGAAACCCAAATGAGTTAAATCTGGTCTCATTCACTTCAATGAACCCAACTGAGTTAAATTTGATCTTCTTTTACATCTAGATTCCCAAGAGGTCCCCCACAGTTATGTCTACTATCACCAAGAGGTCCCCCACAGTTATGTCTACTATCACCAAGGCCGAGAAGAAGAAGAGACCCACCTGTAAGAACCCAAAGCCACAATCACACTTGGTGGGTCAAGGAAGAACTATTGCATGCACAGGGGTACTACAAAGGTAACACACAGCTATGGCTCCCCAAAGCAAAAACCATACCTTCTCCCCATGACACAGTGTTGGCAAGGTAAGAGATCACAAACCATACTCGTATGAAGGACATTTGTTTTGTTTTTCGAGCCGGGGTCAGAGACGAGCATGCTCATCTCTGAGACTCGAGCAGAGAAATGCTTTTGTCCATGAAGGACATTGTGATCCGGTATTGCTTTGTGTGTGAGCTCATCATGGATGAAGAAGTTGAGATGAGAAACTTACCGAATGCATACCCTGTTTAGACATCAGATGGTGGCTGATGGAGGTCAAATGGTTAGAGACATCTTAGATCAGGTCTTGTATAATATCAAACATGCAGGTGCCAATTGGTATTCTTGGGACATCTCGTCCTCAACTTGTTGGGCTCAAAACATGCAGCCAAATAAGTCCTAGCCCTAGAAGGTGCAACAGTGATTCACTACTGCTCTCAACCTCGGTTCATTTGTTGCTATGTTTGTACTTTAAATAGCAATGGTAACATAAAATTGAGATAGGAACCAGGCCTAGTGGTGATTAGAGGGTGATTAGGCCTTTTGATACCACAGAAAGAATACCAAGGAGCTCAAAGGATAATGAATACTTGTCTACTAATGAGCACATTATTATTTGGATGCACAAGCTAGGTGTAGTATATATATCGCCCAAGCATCTATTACCACGAGGTAGAATAAGGTTCAACTTAGCATTGAAGTAGGTGAATATGTAAATAAACCTAAATTGTTGAAACCCACCTGTAAGAACCCAAAGCCACAATCATACTTGGTGGGTCAAGTGTTGCATGCACAAGGGCAACACACAGCTATGGCTCCCCAAATCAACAACCAAACTTTCTCCTACCAACAAAAGAAGGCCATCATACGACAAACTAGCACCAAAAGATGGTGGATCCTTGAGACACTTGTAAAATAAGGATATTATGAGGGCAATACCCACATTTCATATTGTTGGGGCTGAGATAGAATTTGTATATACACAGCCTAGATATAAGCTTAACTAGAATTTGGGCCCAGATATATCCTCAAGACACTTAAGAGAATAAGAATATTATGAGGGCAATGCCCACATTTGGTACTATTGGCTAAGATATATCTTCTGCAACGACATCATCATCAAGTAGACATCAAACCAAACAGAGAGTTCACCTGCAGAGATGGACGTTGACATGTAACATCATTGGCATCAACTAGTTCTATTTTTGAAGGCCCCCTTTAAAAGGGGAGTTTCCATGGCTGAGCACCCTGAAGACCCAGTTTGCTCAAAACATGCAGCCAAATAAGTCCTAGCCCTAGAAGGTGCAACAGTGATTCACTATTGCTCTGAACCTCTGTTCATTTGTTGCTATGTCTGGACTTTAAATAGTAATGGTAACATAAAATTAAGATAGGAACCAGGCCTAGTTGTGGGGGGACAAAGCCAGTGGTGATTAGGGCTTGTGATACCACGGAGAGAATACCAAGGAGCTCAAATGATAATGAATACGTGTCTACTAATGAGCACATTATTATTTGGATGCACAAGCTAGGTGTAATGTATATATCGAAAAAGGTTTAACTTCGCATTGAAGTAGGTGAATATGTAGAGATACTGTTGATTAACTTCCTACTAATTACCTTTGGTGATTAGGAAGATCTGCCCTTGTAGACATGTAATGGAGAAAAGATTCAAGAGAAAACTCCTTTTAGGCACATACTAATACAGCAACACTTTTGACTGTACTTGCTTCCATGAACATCCTTTCCAAGAGTCAAACTCTAAATTATCATCTCACAAGGCATAGAGGTAAAGGACTTACACACTCACAAAATTATTATGAAATTAGAAAAGGTAACAGTACACAAATGTGCTTACAAGTGTACAAAAATATTGTAGTATAAACTACTCAAGAGAATGATAGGTAGAGCATCATAAGCATCATAAATACAATGCCCCTCCATTTGTAAAATCATCAATATGGGCACTTAACCCTTTATTCTCTGCTTAGCAAGGGTTTGGAATCTTGCTAAGGCCTTGCTTTTAACTATGGTTGGCGTCATGCAACTTCCGGACCTCAACCAATACTTCTCCGCGCTCCTTTTGGGTACTCCGGGCAAACTTAAGGAGACCCCTAGGGTAGCACGATGATAAGGAAGCTAGACCTCTTACTGCCAAGGCCTTGATTTTACAAAGGTACGATAAAAACTTAGGGATATCTCTAGGGAAGTATGACAATACTGAAGCTGGACCTCTTAATAACTAGCTCATGAGAACCGCAACCATTAGCCTCTTGTTTCATCATATCGTTCTTTCTTTCTTTATGAGCGTGCTTGATGGCGAAGCCCCCTGCCTCCACACTAGCACCGCATCAAGCAAGCTTAAGTAGAGAGAGAATAGACACCCAAAAGCGTCACTGTATAAAATACTCCCAACATACATACATCATGCCAATACCCTTGTCAACCTTGCTGTTTGGTTGGAGTGATTATTTTCTTCAAGGCATGGTTCAAGGACAAGGCTAGCTTGGAGCAAGCAGCTCAGACACAAGCATGGCCTTAGTTGTGCTCTGACCGAACACTTGGATAGTAGGACACCAGGACTTCGGCATACAGCATGGCTTGGCAGTGCTCTGAATGGGGTGACAAGCATGCCAGCTCCAGCTATGATGGTCTGATGTTTGCAAGCAGGCGTTGGCTGGGAGTAAGGTTCTACTTCGCAGATTTGACAAGCACATTAAATAGAATGCATGTGCTGTGAACACATACATAGGTGCACACACACATCTTACTCTGGATGATGAAAATACCATTGAAAAACATAAATCCTGAGCTGCCCAAGTCAGGTTATTGCATAACTGACTTGACAGCTCCAGCCTTATTAGTGACATTTTAAAACTGATGAATTACATATGAATTTTGATGTTGACAGTTGTCAAATTCTTGATCCCAAAACCTTCATATACAAAATTTAAACACTTCCCTGAGATCTTCGTACTTTAGCAGAGGCCCTCCGTAATAATGAGCGACCAGACGAATGACTTGGCACAGTTGCATTGCTCCCCTGATTAGTAGGCCTCTGGGCAACAAAGGGGAAAGCAACCGGTGTGTTTAGATCCGATGGTGACCTTGTCTGGGACAGTGTAATCATGTCAACCATGGATGGGGTCTGATAGTCATGCAAAAGGCCATCCAAGGAGTCTCCCCTGGTCGTCGCTCTCTGCATCAAATGAGAGCTCTGGGCAGACAGAAGGTATGCTCTGCCAGACCTCTCATACAACTGCTGGTTTGCCATCCTTTCCTGGATCTGACTTAGCTCGGATTCGAGCACATTGCAGAGCCGATCCCCCGCACGAGCTGACGGGGAGTTTCCCAATTGTGTTCTAGCACTTCGCAAGCCACACTGTGCAGCTTCGATGTTACCTTGATCTGCCAACGATCTGGCTTCTGCAATTGCTTCTGCTGTCCGCAGCCTGTTGCGTTGCCGATCCACCTCAAGACTTATCACTTGCTGCCCTTCCTCTAAAGCCAGGGGCCGGACTATACATACCTCATCAGCCACATTCTGGTTGATGTCCTGTGACACTGGGTCCTTGTACATACAGCCAGCCTGCACTAATGACATGGAAACGGCACCCTGTGATTCCGTGAGAACTGGAAGCTTCAGGTCCACCAAAACATCCCTTTCCTCTTCAGCATACAAATCTCCCAGCTTGACTATACCATGTCTAGCACTGTCAAGAACGCTGCTGTTGTAACTGCCAGCATGAATGCCATTTATAAGCACGCCAGGCGCAGTGCAAGAAATAGTCAGCTGTACATCCTGAATGACGACACTTAGTAAGCCACCAATGCACTGTGCGAAAGCATCTTGCACCACTTCCTCTGCCTGGATGAAAGAGAAAGTACCTCCCGAAACCTCGGATATGGTGTGCATAGTGGCAGCATCATGATCAGATCCGAAACCAAAAGTATGTACAGGAATCTGTATGTGCCCAAGGCTAGCACTACGCCTGATGGAGCGTGGAACCAGCCTTCGAGAATCTGTCATCCCTCTAGTTAGGAAAAAGGGTAGCTGCCTTCGTGAGCTCATACTGTAAGTATCTTGCCCATCTGAAAGAAGCATGATGGAAGAGACGGGGTTCCGCTCTTTGCAATCTTCAAGAACTTTCACACCCTTTCTTAGCCCCTCAGCGATGTTGGTTCCACCAGTGGCAATAAGTGCATCTATGGCTTGCAATGATTGCCGCTGTCCCTCTTCTCCCATCTTTCGCAAGGGAAAGATACGCTTGGCAGCGGAAGAGAAGACAACCACTGACAGGCGGTCAGCTGAGCTTAGGTTACGCACCACAAAACCCATAGCTTGTTTGAGAAGATCCAATTTTCTGCCTGCCATGCTCCCGCTGATGTCAAGCACTGCAACAAGGTCAAGTGGAGCACGAGAACTGAGCCGGGAGAGGGAAGAAGAGGGCGTGGCAACCTCCATACCACACCTTAAATTGGCACCAGTACCAGCTGAGGGGGCCTTCAGATGTATCAACACTGTAAAACACTGTCGAGATTCACATGCTGGGACAGCAGAGACCTCAGAATAGGCATTTATAAGCACTTGTCGGTCATGAGTGCCTCCTGAGCTAATCCTGTTTGCTTGAAGAGTGCTTGCATCTGGTAAGACTGATTGGGTGAGGGGCTCATCATCATTGTAAAGATCCGGCTCTCCGGGATGGATAAGCCCATCAGGTACACCCTCACTGAAAAACTGGAGAGAAAGATTAAGCCGCCTCCACTCCTCTTCAGACCTATTTAATAAATCAGACCGCCCGTTATCTGTCAGCGAACGTGGCACAGCTGAAGGCGCTCTTCTGTGAGATCCACTCCTTTCTCTTTGACTTTTCAATGCATCCACACCAGCCTGCCAGGGCACATCCTTCCACTTGGCACGACAAACGGGGCAAACTTGATTGCCGTACCTTACATTTGACACAATGCAAGAGAAGTGGAATGTATGCGAGCACTCTGCTGTGAAGAGCGCCTGGCCATGGCCGGGTTTCATTGTCTCCAAGCATATTGAGCAAGTGCTCTGGCGAAACAACAAAATATAATAAAAAATGGTAACCCACTTTAACATATATACATATATATATAAAAATGAGAAAGAAAAATAAATACCCGAGAGACCCGAGCACCACTGGTGCGACCTTCTGAGCTCACAAAGGCTGGGCCAGAGTAACTTGATATGGGCGTAGTCGGCGCAGAGTGAGCACAGATTCCCTCTGATGTGTTGGTAATAATGGACTCAGTGTGGCTGCGAGTAAAGGACGCTCCCCTTCTCATTCCTGATGTGTTTTTGGCAATGGGCTGGGCGTTGGAGCAAGCTGCTTCTGCATCATCATGGCCGCCTCCACCACTGCCATGGCGGAGGTCTGTGGGGTCAAGTGGGGAGATGATGCAAATTCTCTTGCTGAGGAGCATTTTGATCTTCTTCCATTTGCTGCCCATGGTTAACTCTAATTGAGAGAGTGAAAACAAAGCGAACCCTGATTCAAGAGCTATCCCACATACAAAACAGAGATGGAGGTTGCCCTTACTCGAGAGCTGAACCTGACTGAGAAAGTTGCCCTAGCTCAAGAGCTTAACCAGATTTTAAAAAACAGAGATGAGGATTAATTCTAATTCAAGATCTAATCCTAACGTGGTTTAAGCCAATCCTTACCAAAACATGGAAATTAACACTAATCCATGAGTTAGCTTCAGACAAAAATGAAAACAGATGATGGTGCTGGGTCTTAATCCTTAACAAAACCCAACTGATCCTTATCAAATCACTCTCTTCTCTCTCGTTACTGAAGACGCCTGATCTTCTAATCTTTAGAAGCTCTCTCTCTCTCTCTCTCTCTCTCTCTCTCTCTCTCTCTCTCTCTAGAGGCTCTCTGTGTGTGTGCTTGTTGTGACTTCTCTCACATCTACCTGTGTGCTTGCGAATTCTCTCTCCTCTCTCTAGAGGCTCTATGTCTGTGTGAGAGGCACTTCTGATTTCTCTTTCCTCTCTCTCTCTCTCTCACACTAGAAAGTTGTGTGCGTGCGCGCGAGGCGCGGGTGAGCAAAAGACAACGCACAGAAGTGCTTCTCCCCTTCCGGCCCTTCTTGTCTTTTCTCTTTCTAAGACAGAATCAGAAGAGAAACTCCCATGAAGTGCAGAAGGAAAACGAGAACACCTGAGTTGGGTCCTGTAGGGAACCTTGTCTCTTTCTTCTAGGAGAACAACTTCGCCGAGCGTTCTGAAGCCGAATTGAAGAAGGGTCAAGCATCTTTGCTTGTCAAACCAGCTCTGCTCTGCTGATGCCTATGCAGAAAAGTCCTCCTTTTTTAGCCACATTATGCCGAACCCAAAGGCTTTTTTGGACCCCTCCCATATGTCCATTGATTCTCCAGCTCTACCCTAAATAAGCTCCACATTCGCGTGGTTGGAGTCTGTCACACCCAAGCTTCGTAGGCCCGGTTCACACCGGGGCAGCTCTAATGCAAACAAAAAAGATAACCTAGCCCAACTTTGTCCACCTCCCGTGAAAGGGGGATCAAATGCTTTGCCTCCCCACCCTCCAAAACTGAATGGCGGGCAGGCAGCCCTTCATGTGTAAAGGCCCTTAGTGTAAGAACTTGACATTTTTACATGGTAGAATTTATTTCCTGTTCTCAAAAAGTTGACATGCCCCAAATCTATGCACATCCATGAACAAGAAAAATGAAAAACCCCACGTGCTATTTGAATCCTAGCCCCTGTCGCGTCGTTGACTCGCTAGAGTTTTACCACGTGTCATTTTTATTATTTAAACGCCAAATGTCGTAGGAGAGAGAGTGGCCGACGAATGTTTGCACAATTTTGGCACCCTACACCCATCATCTCAGTTTTGAGCCTATACTAAGGTGAGGGACTCCACAAGATGATGGATGCACAACCACAATTTTCCCATCTCAAAAATGTGGTTTAGATGTGTAGCAAGCCTTGTGAACGAGTTAACAAGCAATTACCATGCCCCTACACCTTTCAAAGCGCAAGATTTGTCGGAGTTTTGACATCTGAGGCCCAATATGCAAACATTTTCACATACAATGATTCATGGACAAGAAAGATAGCCCAAAAAGAGGGTAATGGGTGGTGCCTTATAGTCAATCCATTGGGAATGTGCTTATGACATTTCAAAAACTTTCTTGTATATAACCACATACATAGCAGATGAATTACGTACTTGAGTGAGTACTTTTAGCCTTCAAATGATGGTCGAAACAAGTCCCCATGGAATGGGCAAGGAGTTGGAAGGACAAAATTGCTTGTCAATCACACACAAGCCACCTAGATGGCCCTTGGTTAATGAAGCAACCTTGTCTATCAACCTTCTAAGGCTTTTGACTTTTGCTTGAAGAGAAGAAACACTATGTCTCTTGCAATGAAATTTGAGTTTGAATTGTTATTGTTATTGTCAAAGAATTATGCACAAATATGGTTTGGCTTTGCGGCTCTCCATTGTTTAGGTGTGTGGCACAAAAATCCAACCATACTCTAATAAGATTTGTATGTGCATGTGCATGTGCGCGTGTGTGCACGTGTGCACGTGTGCACACACGCATGTGCGTGTGTGTGCGTGCATGCATGTGCACACGCCGTAGGGGGTTAGGGGAGGTTTGGGTATGGACAAGCATAATCACACCAAAATATTTCTTGGAATCTCCCAGTCTCTATTTTGTAATGTCATAATTCTTATAATATACTTTGAAAGCTTATACAGCAAACAAATTAAAAAGCATCAATATTTGCAAAAAGATTCTCAAGTTTGTTTCCTTTGTTCTTGAAATTCTCTTTCATGGCGCCATCATCTAGCAACCACTTGAAGCTCTTCACAGTGAGAGATGTTTTATCTACTATGCAACAAAGAATAACTTGTCCTTGTAAGAACAACTTGTGAAGTCTACTATGGAATAGATCTTTGTTCTTGAAATTCTCTTTCATGGCGCCATCATCTAGCAACCACTTGAAGCTCTTCACAGTGAGAGATGTTTTATCTACTACTATGCAACAAAGAATAACTTGTCCTTGTAAGAACAACTTGTGAAGTCTACTATAGAATAGATCTTTGTTAATTCATTCCTCGAGCAAAGTGAGATTGAAAGGGGAATAGTTGTGGGCATATGAAACTGGTTAATTAAACAAAAATGGTTGTTGATTTTCTTTTTTAAAATTTAAGGTCTTATTTGTTGACAAGCGTATGCATGTGGTGTGCACGTGGTTTGTGCACGTGGTTTAGGATAAAGTATGTGACTATATATTTTTTCCAAATCATCAACATAATCTAGCTCATTAGATTTATTAAGGCTTTTACATAATAACTTTTGTTTCCTTTATTCTATACATTTTTTATTGAGCTTGAAAGGAGTTGTTTTCAAGGTGTATTCTACAAGTTATAATTCATGATTCTTTCACCAAATGATGGAGTGACCTTGAGTGCCCAACAGCAAGTTCCAACAAACACATGCTATAAAGCAATCCAACTAGGCTACAATGGTCAAATTTTGGCCACTAAAAGAAGTAAGTGGTCATGAAAATTTGAGCATATGCTTATTTCTACCTCATCTATACAATATAGCATACCTCAAACTTCTATTAGTTCGTTCTTCTCAAAACAATTTCTCAAAACAATTTGTATAGTTGTAGCAATATCAAGGAATGTCATGAAAATTTGAGCATATGCTTATTTCTACCTCATCTATACAATATAGCATACCTCAAAACTTCAATTAGTTCCTTCTTCCCAAAACAAGCAATATCGAGGAATGTCATGCTCTTATCATACTCTATTTCACATGCATGAATTTAGTACCCCCTTGGTGAGTTAACATAGTAAGAATTAAACATTTTAAGCAATTGTCATGGTCCACACGTATTAACTTAGCACTCCTAGTCAAGCATCCATGCACCTACGTACAAAGCACACAAGGAAATTACTTGATGGACTCACCAACCAAAACATAGTTCTTACTACTATGGACCACTCCCAAGCGTAGGGTAGAGTTAGACTTCATCTTAGGGCCTCCAGATTAGACCATACTACATGTAGATGAGTACTGATTGTGCAACCACAAAGGGCCGCTACAATTTTATATCTACCTTCTATGTTGCCTCACATGCTAGACTAGATCTAGAGCCACATACTATTGGATCGACAAGAAATAATGTTCACACCCACTTACTTATATAGCCCACAAGCCTTAGTAATAGTTCCACACCCAACAGATGATCCTAGCCCGTGTTCCATCTAGCATGATCCATAGAGCATTAATAGTATAATTCGTAAGTCCATGCTAAGGTTGTAACACTTAATGTAGTAATAAAGTGTCCCTCCCATCAAAAATTAAAAAATGAAAAATCAAAGATAAACAAATCTTACATAGGGCGTGCCAACTGCAACTTGCCCACCAACATGAACTTTACATGAAACATCTTTTTAATCGATCATTGACTTTATTGCTATCAAACTTTGAGGTTGAGGTATATGACTTCCCTTGTGAGAAAAGTCAAATTTATCCCATTAGAATCATCAAAGAGGCATCAGTAAACATGACAAATTCATTGATTACATTATCACTAGACTTTAAAATCTTTTGAATATATGTTGCTTCATGGGCATTGTCAAAAACTATTCAATTGTGAAATCATTCAAATGTATTCATGGGCATTGTCAAAAACTATTCAATTGTGAAATCATTCAAATGTATTCATTGATCACTTAAAACAAAAGTAATAAATTCATTTTCATAAAAGCAAAGTTTCAATTATTGACACCTTGTGATGAAAGCAAAACCAAAAAAATACAAAGGCAACTTAGCATATCTATACAAAGACACAACTTATAACGAAAGCAAAACTAATAATTACATAGACAACATAGCATATCTATACAAATACAACCTAGCATATCTATACAAAGACACACCTTGTAACAAAAGTAAAACCAATAATTGCAAAGATAACTTAGCATATCTATACAAAGACACACCTTGTAACAAAAGTAAAACCAATAATTGCAAAGATAACTTAGCATATCTATACAAAGAAACACAAAATACTTTCCCATAGTCCCTTAATGATGATTGTAACGAAAGAAAAACCAATAATTTCATAGACAACTTAGCATATCTATACAAAGACAACTTAGCATATCTATACAAAGACAACTTAGCATATCTATACAAAGATGACTTAGTATATCTATACAAAGAAACACAAAATACTTTTCCACACTCCCTTAATGAATATTCAAGATCATTTAACATAATGCATCCATATTTAGAAGGTTTAAGCACATTACCTTGCCTTAGCATGTGTTGATGGGACTTGTCAAAGAGCCACAAGCTGCAACTCCCTTGGTGATGGTGTGGTGCTAGCTCCAATTCATTGCCATCTCTTAGAGAAGCTCATAGTTATCACACCAAAGAGCTATTTGCCAATGGATGAGCTAGAGAGCTCTAATCACTTTAGGTGAAAGCAATAAGGGTTCATATAACCCAATGAAAGAAAGAAGATCTCAAAGTACAAGACTAACCTCCCTAAACATGCACACAAGCTTCCAACCATGACCATGCATGCATAGACACAAGATAAGCAAGAGAAAAAACAAGAAAGAAGACACCTTACAAGCTTGTATCAATGGGGAGTTATGAAGAAGTGAGAACACTTTTTCTAAATGTTGTTCGTGCTCTTGACAATTCTTACTAAAAACTAAGATGTCTTTAAAAAACACTACAATAAAATTTTTATGTTTCAAGAATATTTTATTTATCATTCTATTAAAAGTAGCAAGAGCATTATTCAAACCAAATTGCATAACTAAAAACTCATAGTGACCAGTTTGGGTTCTAAAAGTAGTCTTAAAAATGTCTCATTTATCTATATAAATCTGATGGTAACTAGACTTGAGGTCAGTTTTGCTGCAGACTTGTGCTCCCTTGAGCTTGTCTAGTAAGTCATCTACTCGTGGTATCTAATATCGATTCTTCACAATAATCTGATTCAAAGCACGATAATCAATACACATTCGATATGTCCCATTCTTCTTTTTAACGAGAAGAACTAGAGCACCAAATGGAGTAATTGATGGGTCTAATGAGTCCTTTCTCTAACAATTATTCTACTTGTCTCTTTCTACTCAAGCATGTTAACTCGATAAGGAGCTTTACATGGCGGAGAGATTCCACGGATTATCTCAATTTTATGATCTTTTGGATGGGATTTAGGTAAACCATGTGTTAGGTCATCCATAAAACAGTCAGAGAACTTAGAAATAAAAGGATCATAAGACACAAGGAGGACCTAAATCACCCTTAGTCTGACACTAAAGATAAATTTCTTTATCATCTTTCATTAACCATATTGTATGAGTGTCATAATGAATTTGAGGGTTATATTTATATCTCCATGGAATTCCTAATATGACATTAACACCTTGCAAAGAAGCAACAAAAAATGTTATCTTTTCTTTTTAATGAGTTCATTTCCAATTCTAGATCCTTAACCTCTATCGTGCACCTGTACTTAGTTCCTTGAAATACTACTTTCACTTTATATCTAGAGTGCAGTACATCTAAGATAAAGTGCAATGCATCTAAGTTACAAAGTGCGATACTTAGTTCCTTAAAATACTGCTTTCACTTTATATCTAGAGTGTAGTACATCTAAGTTATAAAGTGCAATGTATCTAAGTTATAAAGTGCGATACTTAGTTCCTTGAAATGTTGCTTTAACTTTATAACTAGAGTGCGATGTAAGTTTTTTAAATATCTTTTCGGAAATGAAATCATGTGGACTACCATCATCATGCAAAATAGATATTCTCTTCCCTTTTATTTTTCCTTCAATTCTCAATAAAACATGAATAGGAACCTTACCTTTATCCAAATACTTAGGATTGGAATTACCCTCTTGCTATTGACCTAAGTCACAGGTGCAAAGTTCTTTTTCTTTTCTAGATAATCTGGCACAATGTGTCCCTCCTTGTGACGTTTGAAACACTTGACGATACGATTCTTCGGCTTACCATTCGATTTCTAAGGATCTCCTTTGGCCACATATTTACCCTTGTATATCCTAGATTGATCAAAATTACTCGAAGGAAAAGAGAGTTTAGAATACTTTGCATAATAATTATCACGGAAGAGAGATTTTTTAGAATATTTTATCATGGAAGTGAATCTAATTAAATTATGTGTCATGCATGGTAGTGAATGATTTCCATTTGTTAGAATTGTTTTTGTGAGTGATTCCAAAGTAATTGTGATCTAACATTGTGGATTATGTTGAGTATACATCATGAGTTCGGGATGACCAAGGTGGACATTGGACGAGATTATCTAGCCAAGCACATGTGTGCTAAAAATTTAATTTTATATGGTTTGGCCCATCGTACATATGTTGGGCAAGGTTTATTTTTTATGAGATGCTTTAAAAGCATTGGACTAAGGTTCAATTTTGTAAAACGCAATTTTGGAAAAGCTATGCTATTTATGGCTCCAAGGGTTAAATTTATTAATATGATTTAAATACCACGTGTGGGAGTGGAGCCACACACGTCGGGGGGGGGGGGGGGGGGAGATTGATCCCAATCTTGTGTTCTTTGATTTTTATGCTCTTGATTTTTGCTTTGATGTTATGGTTTATTTCTTTTATTATTTAATTTGTGGCACAATCTAATCTCCATGTACTATGGTTCTGTAACAGTGGTATCAGAGCACGGCAAATTCAAGATTTGAATTTGGGTCATGGAGATTTGAAGAAAAATCAAGAAATTGATTTTTACTCAAAGGTTATTTGCTTGGAGAAAATTTGAAAGCTTTTCAACAAATTCAAAAATACTTGCACGGGAAAAGTAGAATCTGCAACAAGGATACAAGGCTTTGGACAAGGACACAATTCATTCAAAAATCCAAAAGGTAAAGAAGGGAAGGTCTGGAAGACCTTTGGAAAAAAGAAGGTATGGTTATGTGAATTTTGTAGACCATTAGATCAAGATTTGGATCAAGGGCTAGGAAGAAAGCCACTCTTTTGAAGAAAACCATCCATGGATTTCCAAAACCACCCTTCTTCTCCCAAAACCACCTTTCTCAATTCAAATCCTCTCCATAATCTATCCTTATTTTGTGAGACCCCTCTTCCCCCTCCGTACACCGGATTCCCGGTCGCAAAGCAACGGAAGTAGCTTCCTCTTGCGCGGGGCAGGGTTTCCCACTCGAGGCCTCGCCCTCGAATGTCCGGACACGAGACTAAACTGGTGGTCATTCTGAAACTGGGAAAATTTCCCTTGCCCAGAAAACGGGGATGATTCTATCTTTTTGATTTTCTTAACGAATTTTCTAATGGGGTCAAGAGACTAAACTATCCTTCACCTCATTAAACCAGATAGAAGGATAACTATCACTGACTTAATTTGAAGAAATCAATGCTTTTTCCTAACCGAAATCAGGCACAGCCGTTGATCTAATCCTTTAAGGAAATCAACGCTTTTTTTTCGAACCGAAATCAGGCACAGCCGTTGATCTACTCATTTGAGAAATTCTTCAGGTTTTTATTTAACTACTCGAATTCTAAGCGTATTCCTATTATTTCAATTTAATTATTAAAACTCCACTGATTCCAGCCTAACCCCATTCGGCCCATGGGTTATTAGCCACCACCCAAACACTGGAATCGGTAGAACCAGACAATTACTCACCCACCCATAATTTAATGCCTTTCTTAACTTTTGCTTTTAAATACAGATACGCACACACTCCTCTTTAAAACTTTAACATTTAAAATAATCCATTGACAAACAGTTATTGGTTACAGATGTCATAACTCAAAAATTCTATCCAGCCCCTTGTTTCACAAAAAACAGTATCACTCTAGACTCTCCGTTGAGACCAACTGGTCAGTTAACGAGATCCAGTATAACAGATTACAATAATCATTTCGTCCATCATACATATCTTCCATGACATACGCATGGGTGTCCTAGGCACCACAAGCCCGTGCATTGCCTGGTCAGAACCCTCCAAGATCCTCCTTAGGTGTCCTGGCACTTCACGCAGGGACCGTTTCGTCGGCCCTCACCCATCGTACCAGAAGCGTACCATTTTTCAACCATACCGAGACTGGTCAACAAGACTTGGGCAGGCTTTGTCGCGTGAGCTGTCCTTTGAACACTCCCCGCCAACTGTTGCAACCGAACTTCCCTTAGAAAAACATAAACCAAATGCTCCCTCCACCAGTATTCTGGCGTAAGACAATCCTTTAAGAAAACAAGGTTTCTATGCAAGTTTTCAGTTTGATTTTCTTTTGAATACAAGGAGTATTTCTTGAATCAGTATCCCCAAAACTTCTTGATCGGGATTTTGAATTTCATACCAGAATTCCTCAAATTCTATAACCTTGATCCACACATCAATTCAAAGGGTCTCAAACTTAGTTTCAAATTTGGCGAGAGTTTTGAGTGTATTTTTCTAAACTGTTCACACCTTCTTTCCTCGAAACTGACGAAAGAGTTTTCTCTTGGTCATAGTCTGATTCAAGGTTCGAGTCGGATAAGATTTTTCCTGAACTATCTTTCTCGAAAAGGTTTGATAATTTAGTTACTATTTTACTGAATTTCTTTCTTTGAATATTCACTTTACTGATTTCTAAATTAGTTATACGAATTCCAATGAGGAATAAGTTTATCATTTGACCTTGATAGATTTCCTGAATTTTCTTTTTACAATCCGTGTGAATATAAAATGATACAAATTTCTCTCTTAGAGTATTTAATTATTCATTTATCAAATACTCATAGAATTTAAGCATAGAATTTAAGAGAGCTCTAATTTTGATATAAAAATTCTTTATGCATCTATTTATGCATAAAAATCAACTTCAATGGGAATAACACTTTTATTTAAAAAAATCCTTTTATGCATCTATTTATGCATAAAATCAAATTTAATAAGAATAACACTTTTAAAATAAAAAGAATTCTTTTATGCATCTTTCTATGCATAAAAATCAAATTTAATAAGAATAACACTTTTGTAAATTAAAAAAAATCCTTTATGCATCTTTCTATGCATAAAAATCAAATTTAATAAGAATAACACTTTTTGTAATAAAAAAAATTCCTTTATGCATCTTTCTATGCATAAAAATTAAATTTAATAAGAATAACACTTCTATAATAAAAAAATTTCCTTTATGCATCTTTATATGCATAAAAATCAAATTTAATAAGAATAACACTTGTGTAATTAAAAAATTTTCTTTATGTATCTTTCTATGCATAAAAATCAAATTTAATAAGAATAACACTTTTATAATAAAAAAATTTCATTATGCATCTTTCGAAGTAGTAGGAACTTTCTTGGATCTCAGCACAGCTTACCACCCCGAGACATAAACTGGTGGTCATTCCAAAATCGAAACAGGGAAAATTTTCCTTGCCCGAAAAATGGAGACAATTCCAGCTTTTTGATTTTCTTAACGAATTTTCTAACGAGGTTAAGAGACTAAACTATCCTTCACCTCATTAAACCAGATAGAAGGAAAACTATCACTGACTTAATTTGAAGAAATCAACGCTTTTTCCTAACCGAAATCAGGCACAGTCGTTGATCTAATCATTTGAGGAAATCAACGCTTTTTTCCTAATCGAAATCAGGCACAGCCGAAATCAGGCACGCTTTTTTCCTAACCGAAATCAGGCACAGCCGTTGATCTACTCATTTGAGAAATTCTTCAGGTTTTTATTTAACTACTCGAATTCTAAGCGTATTCCTATTATTTCAATTTAATTATTAAAACTCCACTAATTCGAGCCTAACCCCATCCGGCCCACAGATGTCATAACTCAAAAATTCCATCCAGCCCCTTGTTTCTCAAAAAACAGTATCACTCTGGACTCTCCGTTGAGACCAACTGGTCAGCAACGAGATCCAGTAAAACAGATTACAATGATCATTTCGTCCATCATACATATCTTCCACGACACACGCATGGGTGTCCTAGGCACTGCGCGCCCATGCATCGCCTGGTCAGAACCCTCCAGGATCCTCCTTAGGTGTCCTGGCACCTCACTCAGGGACCGCTTCGTCGGCCCTCGCCCATCGTACCGGAAGCGTACCATTTTTCAACCATACCGAGGCTGGTCAAGACCTGGGCAGCTTTGCCGCATGAGTTGTCCTTTGAACACTCCCCGCCGCCAGCTTGCAATCGAACTTCCCTTAGAAAAACATAAACCAAATGCTTCCTCCAGCATTCTGGCGTAAGACAATCCTTTAAGAAAATAGGGTTTCTATACAAGTTTTCAATTTGATTTTCTTTTGAATACAAGGAGTATTTCTTGAATCAGTATCCCCAAAACTTCTTGATCGGAATTTTGAATTTCATACCAGAATTCCTCAAATTCTATAACCTTGATCCACACATCAATTCGAAGGGTCCCAAACTTAGTTTTTCAGATTTGGCGAGAGTTTTGAGTGTATTTTTCTAAACTGTTCACAACTTCTTTCCTCGAAACTGACGAAAGAGTTTGGTCTTGGTCATAGTCTAATTCAAGGTTCGAGCCGGATAAGATTTTTCCTGAACTATCTTTCTCTCGAAAAGGTTTGATAATTTAGTTACTATTTTACTGAATTTCTTTCTTTGAATATTCACTTTACTGATTTCTAAATTAGTTACGAATTCCAATGAGGAATAAATTTATCATTTATCTGAATATTTCGATCTCGATAGATTTCTTGAATTTTCTTTTTACAATCCGTGTGAATATAAAACGATAGAAATTTCTCTCTTAGAGTATTTAATTATTCATTTATCAAATACTCATAGAATTTAAACATAAAATTTAAGAGAACTCTAATTTTGATATAAAAATTCTTTATGCATCTATTTATGCATAAAAATCAACTTCAATGGGAATAACACTTTTATTTAAAAAAATCCTTTTATGCATAAAATCAAATTTAATAGGAATAACACTTTTAAAATAAAAAGAATTCCTTTATGCATCTTTCTATGCATAAATATCAAATTTAATAAGAATAACACTTTTGTAATAATAAAAAATTTTCTTTATGCATCTTTCTATGCATAAAAATCAAATTTAATAAGAATAACACTTTTTGTAATTAAAAAAATTCTTTTATGCATCTTTCTATGCATAAAAATCAAATTTAATACGAATAACACTTTTGTAATTAAGAAAATTCCTTTATGCATCTTTTTATGCATAGAAATCAAATTTAATAAGAATAACACTTTTATAATTAAAAAAATTCCATAATGTATCTTTCTATACATAGAAATCAATTTTAATAAGAATAACACTTTTATAATAAAAAAAATTCCATGATGCATCTTTGTATGCATAGAATTCAATTTTAATAAGAATAACACTTTTGTAATAAAACAATTTCCTTTATGCATCTTTCTATGCATAAAAATCAAATTTAATAAGAATAACACTTTTATAATAAAAATTTTCATTATGCATCTTTCTATGCATAGAAATCAATTTTAATAAGAATAAGACTTTTATAATAAAAAAATTCCATTATGCATCTTTCTATGCATAGAAATCAATTTTAATAAGAATAACACTTTTATAATTAAAAAAAATCCTTTATGCATCTTTCTATGCATAGAAATCAATTTTAATAAGAATAACACTTTTATAATTAAAAAAATCCATTATGCATCTTTCTATGCATAGAAATCAATTTTAATAAGAATAACACTTTTATAATAAAAGAAAATCCATTATGCATCTTTCTATGCATAGAAATCAATTTTAATAAGAATAACACTTTTATAAAAAAATTCCATTATGCATCTTTCTATGCATAGAAATCAATTTTAATAATTAATATCAGTGATATCCATGCATATTCATAGGTGAATATGTACATGGAGTAATTAGAATATTTCTTTTAGATGCAAAAATGGTGGGAATTACTCTTTTGGAATAACATAAAAACAAACTTTCTTTTTCACAAAATTCTGGAAAATTTTGCCATAACCTCCTTTGTATAGCTAACCATTTCTCATTTTTATCTATCTATACTTAACTTAATTAACCCAATTTAGAATTATAGAACTCTAATCTACACAATTTTCTAAATTCAAGAGAGTAAACAATAAGAAGAGTTTAATTAATCCCTTAGCTAATCTTTCTAGGATTAAGAAAGGTTGGAATGTAAAGAAGAGAAGGGGGTGGCCTTTTCATCAAAGGCATAGCATTTGAATTTAATTCAATCAATTTCAAAACATAAAAATCAAGAAAACCATAGATTTTTCATTGAATTCGTAAACAAAGTAAGAAAATTAGCTTACATGGAGCTTGTAAGCTCTCCTTTGGCTTGAGGGATTGAGGGTTCTACTCTTGTTTTAAGCAAGAGTGGCCACCAATTCACTTTGGAGAGGATTGGGCCAAAAACAATTGAATTATTAAAAAATTCAATGTAGATGGCTCAGGACAAGAGTAAAGTAACAGTGCATAAACACCATTAAGCTTTTACAAAGGGGGAGGCTTCTATTTACAGGAAAAAGTGAGCCTCTAACCAAGCAAACTGATTCTAGAATTTTTCAAATCAGTTTGGTCAATTTTTGACCATTTTTGGGTCAGTTCAGCTTACTTTTTGGATCTAGTTTTGAAACACGAGAGAGGAGAGATAAAAATATCTCATTTTATTGATTAAAAATTGGGGATAATGATGAGAAAAAGGCGCCTACTTCATGAGGGGAGATCCCCACTCTGAGGTGTCGAAAATTCAATTTTTTAATTCTTTTCTTTGATTCTTAGTCCACTCTGCATCTTATGTGAGCATTTACTCATTTTTGGGGGGTTTTTCTTTTATTCTTCAATTTATCTCCTCCCTACATTTGGAACAATCTTATTGGTCCATAGGAACCTTAATTGGACCATAATCCAAAAATTTTAAAAAATCTTGACCCTTAGGCTAAGGTCTTGGCTAAGGTCTTTTGTGCACATTATAATTTATTTCTAATGCACCTTAGGAATTTAGTTTTAAACTTCTGTTTCCAGGGAATTTATTTTAATAAGAAGGAAAATTTTTCCATCCAAAGATATCTAAAAACTGAATTACCTCTCTTTAGAATATTTTTTCTCTCTAGGCCAAAACAGGTAGAAACAAGATCTTTTATTATTCTGAAAAGGGGATTGATTACAGGGGAAGAAACTGGACATCTTGAGGAGCTGGGGAGGAATCTTACATCCTCTCCTACTTGAAAAACACGAGATATCCTCATCTCGCAAACTGGGGGTAATCGCGCATTAGTTCGACTTCTTTCTCCCAGGTGGCGTCTTCAAAAGGATAGAACTTCCATTTGACTAATAATTCTCTCAGAATTTTGTTCCTGTGAGAACCTTCTCTCAAACATCAAGGATTTCTTCAGGTTGGAGTTCTATCTGTCCTTGGGTTGAAGAAGTTAAGAGTTCATCACATTAAGCACATGATTCGGGCTTGGTACATACTTCTTAAGTAGGCTGACATGAAATACATTATGTACTTTGAGATGAGGAGGCATAAAAAGTTCATAGGCTAAGTCACCAATTGGTAGATTTGGATATTGGATCTAATACTAGCCTGGTGAGAGATACTTGTGGGTCATCCCTGTGGTGTGCTTGGTATCAGAGATCTCGTGCCTCGACATCGACATCGACTTGGATATCTTACTCGGCATATCTGTTTGTTTTGTATTCATTGATTGTATTGATCCTAGCTAGTGTGCCCGTGGATTATTCCTTAATAAATTCTTGAAAGGGGGCATGGCTTGTTTCCCGCTCAGTGTGGTGTATTGTGCAAGATCCCTATTCCCTTCTCTCTCTCCCCTCTCTCTTTATATCTTTATCTCTTGGACACGTGGTTGAGTCTGTCACACTGCACGCCACGCTGGGCTTACATTGCCCCCAATGGCCAACCAAGTGCCAACAACTAAGCTCTTGTGTGCCAGTTGTTGCCACATGACTCTTTAAGTTCAATGGCTTCATGAAGGGACATTTTATAGGGCGTTCTTGAGATGGGTTGAGCTCCAGGGATTACCTCGATTTCATGATCGACTTCTCGAGGAGGCGATAATCCTGTAAGCTCGTCAAGGAAGATGTCAGAGAATTCTTGGAGCCAAGAGGGTTCTGTCTCCATACTAGGTTCAATGGCTTTGTTAAGCTTGACTAAGAAAACTTGCTGACTACCCTAGATTTAGGTTTTCCTGTTATCCCCTGAACAGATATTACTTGGCCATGCTCATTTTTGCTCCATGCTCTCGCGCATAGCCAGTCACACGACCGTGCAACAAATGAGAGTACCATAAATACCACACAAAATATCAAATAATTCCATAATTCACATTTCCATAACATACCACGGGGTTAAAAAGCAACTGTCCTCAGTTGTGTGAAATAAACAAAAGTGAGGGTGGCCAACCTCATGCTATAGTGCTGCCTCACAATCGGCGAATCGACACTAAATTAACGTGCTGTCTTAGTCAGCGAATCAGTACTAAACTAACAAGCTGCCTCAATCGACAAATCGGCACTAAAGGAATCTACTGTCTTATTTGGCAAATTGGCACTAAATCAATGTGTTGCCTTAGTCAGCGAATCGGCACTAAATTAATGTGCTACCTCAGTCGGTGAATCGATACCAAATCATGTAGAAGAACTATGACATTGCCTCGGTTGGCGAATCGATGTCCATAAAAGAATCAATGCCTTGGTTACAATGAATGCTAGCTTTGTTTGCAATTAACCAATCCATCCCAAGGATTCCATCATAAATTCCTAAAAGAATAACACTTTTATAAAAAAAATTCCATTATGCATCTTTCTATGCATAGAAATCAATTTTAATAACTAATATAAGTGATATCCATGCATATTCATAGGTGAATATGTACATGGAGTAATTAGAATATTTCTTTTAGATGCAAAAATGGTGGGAATTACTCTTTTGGAATAACATAAAAATAAACTTTCTTTTTTCATAAAATTCTGGAAAATTTTACCATAACCTCCTTTGTATGGCTGACCATTTCTCATTTTTATCTATCTACACTTAACTTAATTAACCCAATTATAAAACTCTAATCTACACAATTTTCTAAATTCAAGAGAGTAAACAATAAGAAGAGTTTAATTAATCTCTTAGTTAATCTTTCTAGGATTAAGAAAGGCTAGAATGTAAAGAAGAGAAGGGGGTGGCCTTTTCATCAAAGGCATAGCATTTGAATTTAATTCAATCAATTTCAAAACATAAAAATCAAGAAAACCATAGATTTTTCATTAAATTTGTAAACAAAGTAAGAAAATTAGCTTACATGGAGCTTGTAAACTCTCCTTTGGCTTGAGGGATTGAGGGTTCTACTCTTGTTTTAAGCAAGAGTGGCCACCAATTCACTTTGGAGAGGATTAGGCCAAAAACAATTGAATTATTAAAAAATTCAATGTAGATGGCTCAAGACAGGAGTAGAGTAATAGTGCATAAACACCATTAAGCTTTTACAAAGGAGGAGGCTTCTATTTATAGGAAAAAGTGAGCCTCTAACCAAGCAATCTGATTCTAGAATTTTCCAGATCAGTTTGGTCAATTTTTGGGTTAGTTCAGCTTACTTTTTGGATCTAGTTTTGAAACAGGAGAGAGGAGAGATGAAAATATCTCATTTTATTGATTAAAAATTACGATAATGATGAGAAAAAGGTGCCTACTTCATGAGGAGAGATCCCCACTCTGAGGTGTCAAAATTCAGTTTTTTAATTCTTTTCTTTGGTCCTTAGTCCACTCTTCATCTTATGTGAGCATTTACTCATTTTTGGGGGGTTTTCTTTTATTCTTCAATTTATCTCCTCCCTACATTTGGATTAATCTTATTGGTCCATAGGAACCTTAATTAGACCATAATCTAAAATTTTCAAAAAATCTTGACCCTTAGGCTAAGGTCTTTTGTGCACATTATAATTTTTTTCTAATGCGTCTTAGGAATTTCTTTTTAAACTTCTGTTTCGGGAGATTTTATTTGAATAAGAAGGGAAATTTTTCTATCCAAAGATATCTAAAAATTGAATTATCTCTCTCTAAAATATTTTCTCTCTCTAGGCCAAAACAGGTAGAAACAAGATCTTTTATTATTCTGAAAAGGGGATTGATTATTACAGGGGAAGAAATTAGACATCTTGAGGGGCTAGGGAGGAATCTTACACTTATGGATGAAATCAGCTCTCTGAGGAGATTATGGGCCTCATCTCAGAATTGCTAGCCTTGCTTCGTGGGTCAAATTGCATATTGGAGGGCTCTCAAAATTCTTCTTTTTCTCTTCTCCAAAAATATCCCTACGCTTAATGGTTTAGTGCGTAAGAAATTTTCTTTTTCCATTATGTATGGATATATATTTCCAAATTTTATATATATATTCTCCTTCCTTTTCCTCCACCGTTTGGCTGACGGGTGTCAACAGCTGAATCCAATCAGTTTTGAAAAAAAAACAGACAAGTACGTGAATCTATGAAGAAAGACTGCAGCCTTTTCTTCGTCCCTAAAGGCTCTTGCCACGTTGGGTCTCTTCAGGGAGGAGGATTGAAGCTGAGATTTGTAGGAAGATAAGTATGGGACTTTTGTTAATCAACAATTTTAGAAGACTGAAGGCTGCAAGCTGGTTCAATTAATCAGAGAATTAGTGGTTTAGGCAGGTTCGAGTGCCACATTAATCTCGTTTTGGAGACTAATTCAGATAATTCTGGTGAGTACTAAAACATGTTTTTACATCAACACTCTCTATATTGACCGCAATTTGAGAGGTTTTCCTTTAAGGGGATGTCTTCTGTGATCTACCTCTTGGACTGTACATCATCCGTGTGGTGAGAATGTGGTGCTCATTGGTGAGTTGGATCCAACTAAAGATGATTTGCCACCTCACATGCAGAGAGTAACTCAGAAAGAAATAGAGCAGATTCACTTAGGAGTAATTTCTTGGATATATATGTATTTAAGCGCTAAAAGTCTTAAAGATTATTTCTTATTTCCTTAACCTTTTAAAAGCTTATCGCTTTAAGCTTTCAAAGCTCTTGTCTTCCATAAGCTAATCTCAAAAGCCTTACAAAAGCTTTAAAAGAAAGCTTTCACATCTTTAAAGTGGGTTACAAAGTGCCAATTGTGGACACCTAATTTCAGAAAATTTTCAGATTTTGGGGGAAAAGAAATTCAGCACAAGTGATCAATTGATGTTTTCTTCCTTGACTCCTTTAAAGACTCTTCCAACAAGTTATTTCCTGAGCTAATTGTAGACACATCAAGGCTGACATTATTCTAGGCCGTAAGATCATTTCACCTCACTAGTATATAGACTTGAGTTTGTATACGTATTTGTGTGTAAACTTGATATCTACCATTGCTGTTTAGAGATTAAATTAAGGATTTCAAGACAAGCAACATGATACTTTAAAAAGTTTTCTCGAGGTTTACTTCTTACAGATTTCATCAAGGATTGTTATTAATCACGAGTCAACCATGAGCACGACAACTTCTCTTTCGATCAAGAGGATAATTCTCAACATCAAGGTATTTATAATAATCATGATAAGCCTAAAACTCATGCTTATGAATTGTTTAATTTATTATTATTATTAAAAAAATAAAAAAACATTAGTTAAATTTAAATATAATGGTCAAGATGGTGCAATGATTAATATTTACTTTGGAGAAAAATATAATGGTCAAGATGGTGCAATGATTAATATTTACTTTCTATACGTGGAGAAAAATACATATTAGACCATTTACTATCAGGATTTGAGTGAACTAACAATGATGCACATATGTTTTTCGACGACGACTGATCACCGAAGAATGTATGTAACTTATTGTTATTTCACATCCAACCTTTAAACTTTAACACCTCATTTAAAACACTTTCTTCAAATTATTCTCTTTCTATTTTCAAGTAAGGATAACCAAGTGTCTATGAAAGATACTTGTGTTGGTATCTGTGAGAGAGATACTCATATTGGTGTATGTAAAGGATACTCTTTTGATGTCCAAGACAGATAATCTAAGTGATATTTATCTATGATAGATAACTTATCACAATTTAGTGTTGACATGAATTCTATCTGTGAGACAGATATATTATTCTGACTCTCTTCACTTGCTAATTAAATACACAACTGAGGTCAGTTGCAACCCAAACAAGGGGAAATGTTACGGTTATTAATTTATTATTGGGTGATCCAATAAGTGAAAAGAATATCTTGGGTGATCCAAGTGTGATTAATTTGGTTGTTGTGAGTGAATCCAACCAACTGTGACATGTGTGACGCATGTAAAAAATGTGTGAGTTTGATTGTGAGTGAATCCAATCAACTCTTTTGAATTAATGAGGGTGAGTGAATCCAATCAACTCTTTTGAATTAATGAGGGTGACCCTAGTTGGTTGTGAGTGAGTCTCCAACCAGCTGTGACATGTGTGAGATGTGTGGTATACTTTGTGAATACATGTGAGGCGTATGAAAACATTGTGAGTGAATCCAATGTACAAGTTTGATTGTGAGTGAATCCAATCAACTCTTTTGAATTAATGAGGGTGACCCTAGTTGGTTATGAGTGAGTCCAACCAGCTGTAACACGTGTGAAACGTGTGGTATACTTTGTGAATACATGTGACGCGTATGAAAACATTGTGAGTGAATCCAATGTAGGAGTTTGATTGTGAGTGATTCCGATCAACTCTAAGACACGTATGAAAACATTGTGAGTGAATCCAATGTAGGAGTTTGATTGTGAGTGATTTCGATTAACTCTAAGACACGTGTGACACGTGTAAAGGTTATGTGAATTTGATCGTGAGTGAATCCGATCAGCTTTAAGACATGTGTGATGCGTGTGAGGATATGTGGATGTGAATCCACTTAAATACATAATGACATTATGAGTGAATCCAATGTGGGAACAATTATTGTATTTAATCACTCGTGTGTGCTGATAGTTACAATTGAGGACGGTTGTCTTCTCAAATGGGAGGACTATCACGAGAGTGAGGTTTTTCAGAATATTTTATCATGGGAGTAAATCTAATTAATTATGTGTGATGCATGGTTCATGTGTGAAGCATGGTAGTGAATGATGCATGGTTCATGTGTGAAGCATGGAAGTGAATCCAATTAATTATGTGATGCATGGTTCATGTGTGAAGCATGGTAGTGAATGATTTCCATTTGTTATAATTATTTTTGTAAGTGTTTCCAAAGTAATTATGATCTAACATTGTGGATTATGTTGAGTATAGATCACGAGTTTGGGTGACCAAGGTGGACATTGGATGAGATTATCTAGCCAAGCACATGTGTGCTAAATATTTAATTTTATATGGTTTGGCCCATTATACATACGTTGGGCAAGGTTTTTTTTAATGAGATACTTTAAAAGCATTGGACTAAGGTTCAATTTTGTAAAAGCCCAATTTTGGAAAAGCTATGCTATTTATGGCTCCAAGGGCTAAATTTATTAATATGATTTAAATACCACGTGTGGGAGTGAAGCCACACATGTCGGGGGAGAGATTGCACCCAATCTTGTGTTCTTTGATTTTTATGCTCTTGATTTATGCTTTGATGTTATGGTTTATTTCTTTTATTATTTAATTTATGGAATAATCTAATCTCCGTGTACCATGGTCTTGTAACAATAATTGTCTTGCATTCTAGAATCTCTAGGAGTAGAAGTTTTGCATTCAAAATTGAGAGCAAGATCCATAGAAAAACTGAGATAACGAGGATGAAACGTATTAACATCTACCTGATGGTTGGCTTGAGACCAGTAATAAATTTCCTTCTTTGCTCTCTTTCTTTGACCTTCTCAATCACTTGAACCTACAATAGAATATCCCAGAATTTATCGATGTAAGCTTGGACATTCTCTTTCTCCACTTAGCATAGAGTATCCCATATTGACGAGCCTTAGCCCTTATATTACAAAGAAAGAAAATGTTTATTTAAAAGCTTTTGGAATTCATTCCATGTACTAGGTTGATGCTTGCCCTACTTAATCACATTCCACCATAAGGCAACACTTTCAATCAAATGATTGTAAGCACATTTAATCTTATCTCTTTCTGAGAATTTTTCTCCTGAAAAATAATCATCTAACTAACTAAGCCATGCAATAAGGACACGAGTGTCTTTTTTTCCATCATAATTTTGGAAAGTGAATGCCTATCACAACTGACATGTGAGTCTTTCTAAGAACTCTGGGCATGCAATGTAGCCTTAATAGTGCGTCTAACATGATCACTTTCCTCTTTATTTGAATTGGAAAAATCACATTTACACTTAGAACGCTTAATATGGTGCTCTGATGCACACCTACGATCATGCTCATTTGCTATTAGCTTTAAGTGTAGCAATTTCTCTTGCATTGTGGGTTGTTCATGTAAATTGGTCATTTTATGCAAACAGATAAATAAAAAAAGTATAATAAATCTTTACAGGTAATTAAATAAAACACACAAATTGACTTAGCTCAATACTCCCAAGATGGACTATATTCGTGTTGAAGATGAACAAAAAAAATTATATCGAAGGTCGAGAACGCAATTCTTGCTTCATGCAATAATTTTGATGGAGTATGTGTATATATATATGAGCATGAGCGTAGGTTAAAATATGGTCAAAAATAATTTTTACACTTTTCCACTGCTTGAAAACTTCAATTTTGGTCCTAAAACCTGAAAGAAAAGTTTCAAATAAAATTCTAGATTTATTTAAGATCTTTTGGTATTTCTGGCTATCTTTTAAAGGCCTTTTGTTATATGCACTTGATGTTATGTGCACATCATGTGCATATACTAGGAGGCTAACCCACCCTAGGAATGTGAGCATGGGAACATGCTCTTGTGGGACTAGGGTTAGGCCTAACCTTGGGTTGAGGTTAGGGTCAAGCAACCAAGGGTCACACATGGAAATGGAAGGCCCAGAGTCACTCTAGAAATGGAAGGTCAAGAGTCACTTGAGAGCTCTCCTATATAATAGGGACATGGGGCACTCTCAAGGGATGTTCTCTTGTGTAGAGAATTGTATCTACTCTCTTGCCATTTCATAAACCAATGTGTTGTTGGATTGAAGACATACCTCTTAGTGGTATGGGACATCAGGGGGGTTAGGTATGTGGTACTTCATTATTTTGACATACCTCTTGAATATTAAATTATTTGGGGCTAGGTGAAAGCTTTAAGCTTTACAAAATAAATATTTACAAGTCTATACTTTAAGTCTAAGCTTGTATAGTAATAAATAAATGGATGTACACAAGTTAGCACATCAATACAAAGCTTGTCCAAAATTATGTATGCCTTCCAAATAATAATTATGTATGCCTTCCAAATAATAATTTATGTGCTTTCGCCCTCAATCTTCCAAGTCCTCTTCACCTATAAAATATCCAACAATAAATTAGTAAACAATTATTCCATAGGCATACAAACCATCACCACACACATATTCATCAGGCATAAGTATTCCAAGAATCACCCTACCATACAAACCAACTACAACAAACATAGGAAGCTGCAAGAATGTGTCATGCACCAAATGTACTAATATTTAAAATGGCATCACCAAATGTACTAATATTTAAAATGGCATCACCCATGATATTAACATAATTTGGCATGATGTAAAGGCAATCCAAGCGTCCTTAAATCATCTAAGAGGGTAAAATAATATTTTTAAGAGGTCTTAAATTACATTCTCATAACACCTTAGTATGACACAATGCACACTAGCACTAGTAGACATAGTAGCAAGTAAGTAGTTGTACTATAAGAGGTTCTTTAGAATATCTTCTTGGAGTAACTTTGAGCTCCTAGTTAGAGGTGTTTAGACTAGTATTGAACTACATGTAGATGACTATTTTGCAATTGAACTAATGCTAGAATGTTTGTGGCTTGCTAGTTAGGAGTAGTCAGATTGCTAGTGACTATTTTGCAATTGAACTAATGCTAGAATGTTTGTGGCTTGCTAGTTAGGAGTAGTCAGATTGCTAGTGCAGTGCTAGCAAATAACTATATGCCACACTAATATTGGATTTCTTGTTATCAATACTAGTGCTAGCGGGTTGCCTATGTACTCCTAGCTAATAGTTGAATATGTTATAAGATAGATTATGGACTAGTAGAGCAGACTATATTTAGGAATCATTTTAACTACTAGTAGAGGTAGTAGACATACTCCTAGTTAAAATTAATTCAATCCAAATTACTACATTTGCTAGCAATTTGGATTGCCAATGCAAGCTTTATGGACTACTAGCTAGTAGTTGATATGCTATTAGAATATTTATGGACTATTTCTTAGCAATTGTGGACCACTACTAGGAACTTTCTCTAGACTTAGAAATTAGAGTGAAAGTTAGTAGAGCAATAAAAAATTTGAGCAACTAAAATCGAAGAGGGATAAAAGATTAAGAAATCTTTCCTATTGAAACACAATTTAAGACACTATACAAGGGTAAAATTAATATTTTTCAAATTAATTGCAAGTGTTCCTAAAAGGAAGATGTGAGGGTTTAAAATTTTTCTTAAAACTAGCCACATGGCATCCTACAAGTTAAAATTCATGTATGGATCACATTATCACTTTTGAAGACATGCTACTGGCTTTGGCCACACTACTGTTTGACACAACGGATTAACAACAAACATTTCTAATGAGCCAAGGATGTCATCAACCTTCAAGAATTCGGACATATTACCACTTTGGTTAACATCTCCTAGATCACTATGTCAAGCACTCCATAAGGTGCTTGCATCTACTTTTGTAACTTCACTCTTATCTTTTGTAAGATGGATCTATGAGTTATAACGTGGCCAATCCATGTGCTTCATGATAAATGGGAATGCCATTAACTTCATTCGAAGGAGACGATTTAGAGAGCCAAGGAATTTTTTTAAAGTCTTGGCCGAGCATAGTATGAAAATAAAGTGTGAAAATAAAGTGTGAAAATAAAGTGAGAAAATAACGATGCAAGGCTTTTACCATTATGCATGATGCTTCATGCAAGTTTACATAATATTTTAGCTGCCCCCACTTCCGCCCCATCTGCCCTCGCTTCCTTGTTGCCCCCACTTCCCCCATCTGCCCTCGCTTCTTGCTACCCCCATTTTCCTATTGCCCGCACTATCTAGCATCCTCTTCTACCCTTGCCCTCTTCATTTCCCTTTCCTTCCCTTATTGCTTTCCCCTCTGCTTCACTCAAGAACAGATTACTCTTAATCAAGTTTCAAGTCGACCTTTTCTACAATTAGCATCATGGCTAATCAACCCCCTCTGGCCGGGCAAACCATCTAGTTTTCATAAGACAAGCTTGCAACCATCTTCACCAAAATTGAGAAAGACTCCAAGACAACTCATTGGAAAAATCTTTGGCTCTCACCCATCTCGTATCCAGGCTTGTGACTGGGTACTCATGCCATTGCCCTTTTAACTCCGCGCTCCATTTTAAAGATGTAACACTAATTGGGAGAGGATTCTTCCAAGTAGACTTTGATGCATAGGAGACAGCCTCAGAAGTGCTCAAGGGTAGTCCCTTCCCTTTGGGCCCAATGAAGATTTTCTTCCTACCCTATACCAGCAGCTACTTTGAGCCTGTCTCAAAGAAGACCAAAACTATTATCCTATTACACTCAGATTCCTAGGTCTTCCTCATGCTTATTGGCCATTTTTTTAGGCCATCAGGGTAGCCTTTGGACTAGTTCTATAGGTGCCCACCATCTCAGCTTTTCCCACTTCTGTTGTGCTCCTGCCTAAGCAGTGACTGCCTCACCTAATGTTATTCCCAGGGTTATGGTGTTGGCTCGTGTGACAGTGAGCCCTTTGAGGATTTTGTGGTAATGGTCCCTTGAAGCAATGTATAGAGATGTCAGGTAGACCTAACCAATGGTCCCTTGAAGCAATGTATAGAGATGTCAGGTAGACCTAACCAATGCTAGGTCTATCAACAGATGGGCCACTTTGTGCAAGATTGCCATAGGGTTAAGGGTCATAGGAGGGAGTGCAAATGCACTCCCCAACTGACATAGCCTAATGCTCCACCTCGATCAGCCTTTCTCCAGGTGGGAACATTGGGTGGCATAGGATGAGGCCCTTCCCAAAGATAATGTACACAGTGTGATGATGTATTGGGTCAGAGTGATGAGTTTGTAATCATCCTCACAGAAGGATGTTGCATTAGGGAAGAATGACTATGTTGAGTCCTCCTTAGTTTGGGATGGACAATATGCAAGATGCACTTGGTATGGATGCATAGGACACGTTGCCATCTTATGAGGCTTTGCCGCGGATGTGCAGCAAGATATATGTCATAGTAACTTGCAGGGCACCCATGCACTACACATGTATGTTGAGACTATGTAGAGTCCAAGATAGAGTGAACTTGCTTACTTTACACTTTGCTCCAAGGGTTACTCCCTTCTATAACATTATGAAAGGGGGGTCCTACAAGTGGGTGCTCAAATCCAAAACCAAAACATTATGAAAGGCGGGTTCTACAAGTTGTTGCTCAAATCCAAAATCAAAACCTCCTCTTTACCATAAGAATTATTTCATGGAAGATGCAAGGTTTAGGAAGGCTTCCCACACATAGTAGGAAGCACCTTGTTAAGGATCATCACCATTATAGGTGGAACAATGGATGTGGTGCTTCTGTAAGAGCACAAATTAGATATTTTTCAGTGTGGTAAAACTAGTAAGTTCTTTTTTGGACACACTTTTTGGTCATGTGCACAAGGGACCAAGGTGGGGTATGCATTTCAGTGTCAGCATCACTTTTTCCTTATGTTATTGGCCTCCATGGTGCTATCATATGTGCTAGAGTACAATGAATTGTGGTTATGTAGTAAGAGGGATAGAAGCTAGGTATCTTAAATATCTATACGTCTAATGTACGAGGAGCAAGGGTGGCCCTCTAGGGCACCATCAAAAATCTACTACCCCTAGCTCTGATCATTGGATTGTTGGAGGAGACTTCAACATGAGCAGCCATTTAACAAAAAGGGTGGCCGTGAGGGTAGAACACACCCCTTTGACAAGAGCCTCCTAGAAGAGATTTAGGCCCACATCATAGTCTTAGCCTATGAGGAACATGGTGAGTGCTTTCAGATCTCTCGTTCCTTGAGGCAAGGATGCCCCTTACCTCCTCTACTTTACCTTATAGTAGTAGAGTCTTTGAGTAAGTTTCGCAGGGTTAACCCATGGGTCTCGAGCCTCAAGCTATCTCTTCGCAAAGAGGAGGAGTTATTGTGGACTCAGAATTAGTAGATGATATTGCTATGTTTTTAATGGCTTCACAAGCATGCCTCTATGCTTTCCACACTACTTTGGAGATACTTTGCAAGCACCTCCATCAATCGGCACAAATTAATAGGATTTTAGATAAGTGACTCTTTTGTAGATAGATTGGGGTTTGGATGTCAATTGAGGAGGCTTACAAGTAGCCCGTTGTGTGGAATGACTTGATTTTGGATAAATTTATAAACCTCCTCGAGTAGCCATGCATATCTAATGGGCTTCTTGGGAGACTCCTCCCCTTAATGTTGGATTGGAAGAGGCTCATGAGTCTCACGAAGGATGAGAGAAGGCTTTGCACCCAGCACTTGAGAGGCACTAGTGAGAGGATTATGCATATGAATGCAACCATACCTAACCATTGGATTATAAGGAACTTCATTGGAAGGCCCTTATCACTTATGGTTTAGGGTATTTTCAAGGACAAGGGTACCTCTTTAGTTCATGCGCCTTCCCACTTTGGGTGAGGACAATGTACTAGTCTTTTACTCCATTCAAGGTAGATGGCTCTTAGAGAGAAGTCTTGAGAAGTCTTGAGAAGGATATCTAATGGTCTAACCAGTGAGAGTGGTGGGCATGGTAAGGAAGCACATCATTGAAGGATGATTACAAACTCTTGGAGCCTCTAGTTATATGATGGGTGTCCTATAAAGATGCTTGCACTTGGACCTCGGTGAGTGGGAGAGGAGGGATGCTTTTAGTCCCATGAAAAGCATGCCCTTCTTCAGTTACACTGTGCAGAATGCCAAACACTTAGTTCTAGGACAAATACAAAGAGTCTCTACTTCTATACCACATTGGGAGGCTTATGGGGTCACTCGTGACATTTAGGAAGCTTTTTAGTAGAGGTTGTGGCACTCATATATGAAAACAAAGATTTTCTCTTTTATTTGGCTTTCTCTACATGATGACCTTGCCACCAACTAGTGGAGGACAGTCCTTGTTGGCACTGGGCCAGCATGTTTAAGATGTGGAGGACAGTCCTTGTTGGCACTGGGCCAGCATGTTTAAGATGTGTAGGAGCTTCAGAGATATTCTACCATTTCTTATGGGAGTGCAAGGAGGCACAGATGATTTGGATTGCAATAACACACCTTTTTGGAAGGATGAGGAGGGATGCCTATATTTGTGTTATTGCTATTTTTTGGTTTGACATAGTCATGCCCGCAAAAATCAAGTTTGGAAGGGAATGACAAAGATATGATCATGCAAGTTACCCAAGGAGTGGGTTGGCAATGCCATGCCAGAGTCAACCTACCTACCTCCAGCAGTATAGAGATTGGACACTACATGGGAGATCATTTTGCTAGCATCACAACCTCGCACATCCGGAAGGCTAGATGCACTGAGGCCATGAATGGCACTTTGGTTTATGATACACATTGCATTTGTAGGATCTTATGTTTATGATACACACTACATTTATAGGATCTCATGTGATATTATTCACATGCTCATTGTGGCTACTTGATCTAGGATTTAGGGACATCCGCGAGAATGTACTTTGATTGCTTAATGATTATACCATCATCTTGCTGTATAAATTGCATACCCAAGTAGTAGTGCAAAAAGACCAAGATCTGAGATCTTAAAATCTGAGGAAATGTCAACCTTAAAGACTATAGTGAAATACTCCATTGGTGCCTCACTAACATGTCATCTACATAGAGAATGACAACAAACAAATCCTACTTATCCTTTTTCACATATAAAGTTCTTTTGTATGACTATTTTGAAATCTATATCCAATCAAATAGGCATGAATGTTTTGGTACCAAGCTCTGGGAGCTTCTTTTAAACTATATGAAGCTTTATTAAGCTTGTAAACCTTCGGTTCTTGATCAATTTGGGCAAATCGAATATCTTCCCATGTTGAACACTCAACACATTAAGCAATGGCATGCCTTCGACCGTAGAGTGAGAAACTGATTGCAAAGGGCAATCTTTATAGTAATGGTCAATCCCACAATCGTGACATTGTGGTGTCAACGACACACTTTTCTTCTTAGGGCATTCAACCACTCTATGGGATCCATGGCAGAGGAAACATTGAAGAGGTGGTCCATGTGAGACACACAGGCAAAGGAAGATGATGGGTGATGGGTGCCTCAGGGGTGTCGGAGCGCATGGGCTCCATGGGCTTGGCAATGGACTAGGTTTTGATCTTTCCATGATCAATGGGGTTTGCTCTGAGAGGCAGTGGCTAAAATGGAAAGATGGGCACTGTAGAAGGTCGTGGTTGTGCTATGTGTGAGTGGGGGGTTGGGGTGGGTGCCACCAATAATGCATGGTGCCTAGAAGGAGATGAGGGTAATGTTACAAATGGGCTATGGGTTGTCATTGGCTCATTGGCCAATTGTGTGGAATCGCTTTCTCGCATACTGTCATCAAGAAAGATCACCCATTTGCAAGCTTAATCAAAGGTTAAGGGGTCCTTCACTAATAGATGGTTGTGAAGCTTTGGATTGTGCAAACCCAAAAGGGAACAATCCATTAATTGCTTGTCACTCAATCATTCCCTTTTTTCGCAACCTGAGTTGAGGTAGTTAATGTGTGCTATGTAGTCACGTTAGGTTTCCTTTGGTTGTGGTTCTAGTTGGAACAATTGGATAACGAGGCTCCTTTTGGGTCCGTATAGTGCAAATCCAAGAGTGAAGGCCTCTTTCACTACTTTGAAAATGCCTTTGTGTCAAGTGTCCAAGGATTGGAACCATTGCACCGCCTTACCTTCAAGGCTTAGTCCAAAGATATGGACCTTTGTTACATCATAGAAAAATTTAAATGCCTAACATATTTGGTTAAAGACCTCAAGGTGGGATACAGGGTCTCCAACTCCGTGGAATTTTGACATAAGTTTGAAGATTTTCACCCATATTGATTATGTAGGTGATGTTCGTGGTTGTGCCAGTCCCCTTCCTATAGCTTGTGATGCTAAGCTCACAATGTTAATTTGGGGATCAATGGGAGGTGGTACGTGGGTGGGAAGTGGGAATAGGCCCATGGTTATAGAAGGAGGCATGTGTGTGTGCTAGGAGCGTCTATTCACGTCGTGGGGTGGATGTACGAATGTGCACCACTTGATGAGGGCTCTTCATAATAAATTGTTTCGCCCACATGGCCAAATGTGTTTGGCATGCTGGCCAAATGTGAATATACAATGATTTGACTGCCGCCCAATGGAATGGGGGCACTTGGGACATGCAACCATGACCAAAAGGTGTCCATGACCGTTAAGGCTTAGAAAAGCTTCAACAGTGCACACGGGGATCCAAAATATAAATTTTGGCTCTCATTTTCCTTGCGCGTGAATGCACCCTTAAGGTGAAATCAGATCTTTTTAAGTGTTTCATGTGTGTAAAAGCCACCCTAGTCAATCAGGTAGGTAGACCTTAAGCACCTCTAAAGATTTGTAAATTTTAAAAATTTTGAAAAAAAAAATAAGGGAAAAGGTACGTCCGTACGCCTAGGTCGGTATGGCCATACGCTTGTGTAGGTACGTCTATATGCTTAGGTAGGTACGGGTGTATGCTTATGAGGGTACATTTTTCGTTTATTATTATTATTATTTAGAATCACACGATTGTACTCTTAGGAGTGAATGGCCGCGAGCTTAGGAGGTGAATTATTTATTATTATTATTATTATTATTATTATTTAGAATCACACGATTGTACGCTTAGGAGTGAACGGCCGCGAGCTTAGGAGGTGAATGGCCATGGCTTTAGGTGTGAATGGCCGTAGCTTAAGACTATGTTTTTGTTTCTGAAAAAAATAATAATTTGGAAGCATACATCCATACGCTTAGGAGTGAATGGCCAAGGGCTTAGGAGTGAACAGTCTCGTGACTTAGAAGTGTACTTTTTAAAAAAAAAGCATATGTCTGTATGCTTAGGAGTGAACGATCGTGGCGTTATAAGTGAACAAAGGTGGCTTTAGGTGTGAACCCCATGGCTTAATAAGTATGTGCTTAGGAGTGAACAGCCATGGCCTTATAAGTGAACATACATGGCTTTAGGTGTGAACGGCCATGGCTTGCTAAGTAAACTTTTTCTTTTGTTTTTTTGTTTTTAACATCTCTACGTCCATACCCTGCATGATTTTGAATTTGGGTTGGGTGGAGATTTGAATTTTGAGTGGGGGACAACTAAGATTCCCTCTTAATGACAAGTAGGTGGTGGGAAGACGCTAAAGTTAGAGGTTAACTCCAAATGAGTGGTTTTCAACTAATCTAGAGACTCTCTAACTTAATTAAAAATTAGTATTTCCTAATCTCACTATTAATCATCCTTTAACTGAGTCTTTCTTTGCTCTCTAATTACTCCTTAATGGTAAGGATTTTTAAAATGGAGATTTGATAAGTGGATTAACAATGCCAAGGCTAATATAAAGATGTGATCATCCTCAGTTAACCCTTCTAATAAAGTCTCTAATTAACCCACTTAAAAGGCTAATTAAGTCTCTAATTAACTCACTTAAAAGAGGCTAATTAAGTCTCTAATTAACTCACTTAAAAGAGAAAAAATTAGGTAAATGAGACCTACTTAATGCTAATTATCACTAATTATGACCTAATTAGAGTGGTCTAAGCATGGATTTAGGTCAAGACAAGTGTTTATAACACTAATTCCACTCCAATTAGTCCAATTGCAAGCAATTAGGCTCAAGCTTTTGTTTCTTTACTCTCTTTAAGCTCATTAATCACACTAACCAATAGATTAGTGGTGTTAATTAATAAAAATTAAGAGATTATTTGTGATTTTTTATGTTTTTTGGTTGAGTAGGGTTCTATCTTACATTCCTAACCTACCTATGTAACAAAAAACATGATTGAAAATTAAAATTTAGCAAAAAACACTCTAGGTTTAAGCAAAAACCCTCTCTTTTGAGCTCTCTAATCACTCAAATCTCTAGTTTTTTAGCTTAAACACTTGCTAATCCTACTCCCAACCATACTCTATGCATAAAATCAAAACAAAAAACAACAAAGACAATCAAAATAATCAACTAAACAAATCAAACAACCCAAAACCGAATGCCATAGTTTAGAGACTCCGTCTCGTCGAATTTAAACAGGGAAGGCTTCGACAAGAAGCGAATTGAAGCTCCTAGTTAGGCGGCACCAAATATTTGAAGATCACCCTATTGTGTCGTGGGAAGTTACCGAGCTCGAGCTATGCTCAAGAGCTTCACCATTGCGTGTGGATAGCCGCTCATCGCCCACGATCCTCCTGCACTCGTTGTTACACCGAGGCAATTCCTAATCCTACAGGTGGTGTAACCTCTCTCACAAAGATCATGTGGGATCTCCATAGAAGACGATCATGGCAGTGATAACCTAATCACTCAAGCAAGAGGGAGAGAAGAAGCAAGAGAGAATGAGCGATTAGCACTAATCACACCCTAACCCTAAGCATACCACACATGCTAGATTAGAGTTGCAAGAGAGAGGGAGAGAGAACACTCCACTTCTATTTGCATGAATGGGAGAATGTGTTATAAATAAGAGAAATTGGCTTTTACAGTTCCAAGCCTTTTCCCGCTAGGCCACTCACGAGTAAGTGACCCTAGGCGCCCAAAACATAGTTACAAGGCTTTTCTTTATGGTTTGGCCAATTAGCCGAGATCCTCTTGTCTGTCCTTTAAAGCTCAAGACTTGGGAGCATCTTTAGGGCGTTTCCATTATCAAATGATGAGATTTACAATATAGTATGGGCACCCATTACATAAGTGTGCAGACATAGTAGTCACATAGAAATGACCTATTAACCACATGTGGTTAATAGGTCTCTTGGGTATGACCCTTTTTTATGAGTAGCAGGTAGCGATTGCAAGCAGCGAGGTAAGGGTCATCATCACCAAACTGATATACCTCTATAAGCCCTTTTCAACAAGGATATTTTTTACCATAAAACTCCATAGAGAGTAGTTTGACCCATCTAATTTAGCTTCTTTAGAATACTAAACAAATTATTCACAATTAGCCATTGGTGAATCTGAGTGCTTAAACTAATGTCAACTAGTGCTAATGGAACAATCTACAATACTGCTAAAAATTAGCAATATTGCAGGTGAAATCGGGCAATCTAAGAAGGTATAATCGCACGATCTAAGAAGGTAGAATCGCACGATCCTTAAAAGTAAAGTGGGTTGATCCAAAAAGTTAAATTGTGCGATTCAAGAAGTGGATTACCCAAGCAGTGGAATTAAATTAGGTGATCCAAGAAGTGGAATTAAATTAGGTGATCCAAGAAGTGGAATTAATCGACCCCAAAAGTGGAATCAATTAAGGTAAAATCACTAAAGAAAGTGGAATTGGTCGAGGTAGGATCGTCAAAGAAAGTGGAATAATTAAAAAAAGTCAAATCGCCAAAGAAGAATCACCGGAGCAGGATCACTGGAGATATAGTACGGGCACCCATTACATAAGTGTGCAGACATAGTAGTCACATAGAAATGTTTTAACCACATGTGGTTAATAGGTCTCTTGGGTATGACCCTTTTTTATGAGTAGCAGGTAGCGATTGCAAGCAGCGAGGTAAGGGTCATCACCAAACTGATATACCTCTGTAAGCCCTTTTCAACAAGGATATTTTTTATGACCCCTTTTTTATGAGTAGCAGGTAGCGATTGCAAGCAGCGAGGTAAGGGTCATCACCAAACTGATATACCTCTATAAGCCCTTTTCAACAAGGATATTTTTTACCATAAAACTCCATAGAGAGTAGTTTGACCCATCTAATTTAGCTTCTTTAGAATACTAAACAAATTATTCACAATTAGCCATTGGTGAATCTGAGTGCTTAAACTAATGTCAACTAGTGCTAATGGAACAATCTACAATACTGCTAAAAATTAGCAATATTGCAGGTGAAATCGGGCAATCTAAGAAGGTATAATCGCACAATCTAAGAAGGTAGAATCGCACGATCCTTAAAAGTAAAGTGGGTTGATCCAAAAAGTTAAATTGTGTGATTCAAGAAGTGGATTACCCAAGCAGTGGAATTAAATTGGGTGATCCAAGAAGTGGAATTAATCGACCCCAAAAGTGGAATCAATTAAGGTAAAATCACTAAAGAAAGTGGAATTGGTCGAGGTAGGATCGTCAAAGAAAGTGGAATCATTGAAAAAAGTCAAATCGCCAAAGAAGAATCACCGGAGCAGGATCACTGGAGAAAGTGGAATCATCGATTAAAGAATGAAATCAGTCAATCCAAGAAATCAATCGGAGAAAGTGGAATCATCAATCAAAGAGTGGAATCAATCGATCGAGGAAATCAACAATTCAAGAGTTAAATTGATCGATTACAAAACTTGTAAAATGATTTGAGAGAAAAAGGATCCAAGTATTGGGCAATTCTATTTTCCACATGTCAACACCTATGAAGCAGTGTGCAAAAGAGGGATCGAATTGTTTTGTCAGAATCATTTTGATGAAATGACATGACTGTAAAATCAAAATGATTCAAGGGCTCCTTTCTCTAGCCTAATTTGTATTGGTCATCCAACTCTTTTCAATTCATAGATCAATAGCGTTTGGCATCCTCATCTATGTTAGAAAGCATCTTCGAATGCTCCAATTGCCAATAGCCCCAATGAGGCCACTCACAAATCATCGAAATTTCTCATTTAAAGAAGCCCACAAAGCCACTTACATATATAATCATGGTAAAGCATTTTTTTAAAGTAGATAAAATGTTCCATAGAAAGGCATTAAATCTACTAAATAAAGTTTGTTGCCATATATATAGGCAGTGATGTGTGTGAACACACTTAGGACCGCCGGGGCACTTTTTCGCTCTTTAGGAGGTTTTTTCCCCCGGTTGTATATACGCCCATTATTCTAGGGCTAACTTATCTTTGTACATTGACACAATCTAATACACTGTGTGTTGTGTGCATTCTTGCTTCTTCTTCTCCAAGCTTTGTGTGCTTTTCTCTGCAACCCTAATTCCAACAATTGGTATCAGAGCAGGCATCGGCTCCGAGGGCTACGCCGCTAGCACCCTCCGACTCACGTTCTTCGATTGAGGTGAGCTTTCACGAGCGCTGGCAAAGTCCCTATACTCTATAGATCAGCCTGTAGGGCTATGCGTTCTCAGAAATTGCATCTGAGGTCGTTTCGGGCTACATTACAAGTTCTGTAGTACAGGTGTTTTCGTCATTTTGTGCAGAAATTTTGACAGTGTAATTTTTTGCAAAATAGGCATACGTATTCTATTGTGGACCATGCTACATAGCACGAGTTGTTTTTTGTTCAGTCTTTACTCCATTACAGGTAGCTTTTGCATCAGTTTCAGTTAGTGGCCATGGCTGATAACAGCAATGATGTATTTCGCATGCTGCTGTGGATGGAGACAGCAACTACCCACTTTGGGCATACATGATGCAGCATGTTTTGGTTGCAAAAGGAGTGTGGAACATTGCTCCATATGGTAGCGTTTCAGTCAGTGGCCATGGCTGATAATAGCAATGATGTATTTCGCATGTTGTCTGCTGCTGATGGATGGAGACAACAACTACCCACTTTGGGCATACATGATGCAGCATGTTTTGGTTGCAAAAGGAGTGTGGAACATTGTGCAGGGTATGGATGTTCAGTCTTTACTCCATTACAGGTAGCTTTTGCATCAGTTTCAGTCAGTGGCCATGGCTGATAACAGTAATGATGTATTTCGCATGTCTACTGATGAGATAAACTGGATGGAGACAGTAACTACCCACTTTGGGCATACATGATGCAGCATGTTTTGGTTGCAAAAGGAGTGTGGAACATTGTGTAGGGTATGGATGTACGTCCAGGTTCTGTGGATGTAGGATCTGTTGAGGATGTTACAGGTTCTAGCAGCTCTACTGTTGCTTCTGTTTTACCCACTGCTGAACAAGCTCGTTGGGATGGTAAAGATGCGCAGGCTCATGCCTTGATTGCACTTTCTGTCAAACGTAATATCACTCCACATATTCGTTCAGCTAAAACAGCAAAATAGGCTTGGGATATTCTAGCTGGTTTGTATGCAGGTCGTAACGAGGCAAAAATCTCTTACCTGCGTAAAGAGCTAGAATCGAAGATTATGCAGGAAGATGATGAAATGAATGTTTTTCTTGCTGAGATTAAAGATTTCAAGGAACAGTTAATTTTTACAGGTGAGATTATTCCTAATCATTCTCTTGTGGTGCAGACTGTTCTTGATGCTTTACCTGAGTCATATCAGACTTTTGCTTCCACGTGGAGACTTGTTACTGAGGACAAACTTGATGTTGTCAAGTATGATACAAGCTCTTGCAAGAAGCGCAATCCAAGCAAAATAGGGCTAGGCAGCGTGCAGTTGATCAGGCATTTGTTGCTGCCCAGCATGCAATTGATCAGGCATTTGTTGCTGCCCACAGCAAAGAAGAAGTGGTAAGGCATTTGTGTTGCTGCCCAGCATGCAGTTGATCAGGCATGCAGTTGATCAGGCATTTGTGTTGCTGCCCAGCATGCAGTTGATCAGGCATTTGTTTGCTGCCCACAGCAGAGAAGAAGTGGTAAGGCAGCCCCTTCCACTGTTTCTTCTCCTATTAGTAGGTTTGCAACTTCTTCTCCTTCCATAGGTAGCAACAATAGGCCTGAGAAGGCTCTTGATAAAGGCAAGAAAAAGATCAGGTGCAACTATTGGAAGGCAACTGATCATGTCATTAAGAATTGCCCTAAGCTAAAGGCTAAAGAGGCAAAGAAGAAAGAGTCAAATGCAGCCACAATAGCGGATGCTTCTACAAATGCAGATTCTGCAAATGTTGTGCAGGATACAGAATGGGCGTGTATTGCCAGTATGACCCATCTGTACATGATGCATGTTTGGCAGTTTCTGTTGACTCTGATGTAAAATATTTTGACAGTGGTGCTACAAAGCACATTACCTCGCATCGTGATATGTTCACTTGTCTTGAGGCTGTCTCTAATGGGAGTACTGTCACATGTGCCAATAATGCTTCTTACCCAGTGAAGGGCATTGGTAAAATTATGCTTACTGCTGCTGCAAATGGCAGCGCTTTCACACTTTCAGATGCTTTGTATGTGCCAAGGATAAAGAAGAATCTATTGTCTATCTCTGCGCTTGCTAGACTTGGACTTGTAGTCAAATTTGTGGATGACAGATATACTGTTCATGATTTGACTTTTGGTGATACGATTATTGCATCTGGCACCTTGTTTCATGGGCTGTATAGGCTCAATTCTTATGACAAGTGTGTGGAAGATTCAGCAAATGCAGTTTCTGATGAAAAGGCAATTTCAGATGCAAAACTATGGCATGCTCGTTTTGGTCATCTGAACTTTACTAATTTGCTGCGTTTGCAGAAATTTGATATGGTTGCTTCATTGCCCCCTCTTGAGGCACCATTGAAACATGTTTGTGAAGGCTGTATTTTGGGAAAAATGCAGCATTCTGCGTTTCCAAAGGATGGTTCTGTGCGGGCCACTCGCAAATTGCAACTTGTACATAGTGATGTATGTGGGCCTATGCAAACTCCGTCATTTGGTAAACACTTGTACTTCCTGACTTTCATTGATGATTACTCAAGGCATGCATGGGTATATCCACTGAAGGCAAAGTCCGAAGTGTTTTTGTGCTTCAAACAGTTTTTGCTTATGGTTGAAAATGTATCCAATTGTAATGTGGGCACCCTCCGATCGAGGGGGGAGTACATGTCTAAAGAGTTTGATGCATTTCTGGCTAGTCGTGGGATAAAACACCAATGTACAGTGCCGTATACCCCTCAGCAAAATGGTGTTGCTGAGAGGAAAAACAGGTCACTTATGGAGATGGCACGATGTATGGTCAAGAGCCAAGCTTTGCCACATGCATTTTGGCTTGAGGCTGTCATGTGTGCTGCATATGTACTCAACAGGTGTCCCACTAAGGCCTTGCAGTCTATTACTCCATACGAAGCTTGGCATGGCATGTGGTGAGATTAAGCAATAATCTTCTCTCTAGCCTCAGGACTATCTCCATCTGGCGCCGTTGATCCCTTCATCTTGCGCATTGCGGAGATAGTCCTGAGGCTTAGACCTGTGCAGCTGGCCTTTAGCTCGGAGATGACAGAGCTTGATCTCGGCATTAACGTACTGTTTGGGATTTCAGCACGCTGACCGCTGTTAATCTCTCATCGAATCACGTGGAGGACAGCATACCAGTGACCCGGTCCTCAACTTCAGCTAATGTTGTCCTCATTGTCGTGTTCGTGTTCTCCGTTGATAACAGACAGATAGGTTATGTTGCTGCCATGAAAGCTGCAGGAGCATGGGTGGTTGTTACTGAGATTGATCCCACATGTGCTTTGCAATCCTTGATGGAGGGACTTCTTGTCTTGCCTCCCCAATAGGTTGGCGAGACTGCTGACATCTTATGTCACTACTTGCAGTACCAAGAACATTATATGGGTAATCCACATGAAGAAGATGAAACACAATGCCATTGTCTCTAATATTAGCCACTTCGACAATGTGCATGGATTGGAGACCTATCTTGGAGACATTATCCTAGAAACCATAACCATAACACCTCAGACTACTGACCGCGCTGTTCCCCGAACCCAAGATTGGCATCATTGTCTTAGCCGAGAGAAAGTTAATGCACTTGGGTTGTGCCATTGGACACCCTAGTTTAGTGATGTCTTGCTCTTTACTAGCCAAGTGATTGCCCAATTGGAGTTGTGGAATGAAAGCCAGTCTCACAAGTGTGCCAAACAAGTGTATGTTCTTCCTAAGCATTTGGATACCAAGGTTGAGAAAGCATTGTGGGTACAAAGCCATTGGCAAAGCTACCAGCATCCCCCCGGTAAGAAGGCCGTGCCATTGTGGTGCACCAACCCCAAAGTCAACGCAACTGTAAGCACCCACCTGGTACACCAACTTCGATGCAACCACTTGATACACCAACCTTGACATTACCACCAAGACAATGCCACCGCGTGCCATGAAGCAATTGGCAAGGAGATTACCTCATCCGGTTGCTATCGGCAAGCAACGATCAACACAGCACTGACATTTTCGTCTTCCCAACAAATCGGTAAGTGGAGGTAAACTCTTCACCCTCCTTTTAGTGCTTATTTTTGTTCCCCATTGAGTGGGTAGAGCGCTCCCCTTGCAGGGTAGAGCTGGCACATCTAGGATTGTTTGCAATGCATCGCTTAGATAGCCCAATTGCGAAACCACCCGTAAATCCATAAGAAAACCTTGCCACCACCAAACCTAAATCAGCTTCTACTTATAGGCAAACCCTTACAAGTTTTCGGTGTGCGGTCAATCCTCTTTACTTACATCCGTTCACTACTGGTACTTAGGTACATTGCCAAGCGGACAACACTTCCTACCTTGTGGTCCATCGGACATGCACACAGGCCTTTTGTCGATCGCACCGATTGGTCTTAATTGCACCTTATCAAGGCACTCCAACATTGGATCCCATTCTTGCACACATTATTCATGCCCTAGGCTAACACTTTGTATACTTGCCTTCGATCTGATTTTCTTATTTTTCATTCATTGAGTCTCATCCTACTCAGTCCAGCCCTTTGTTCATCTACAAATCGTAATTCTAACATCTACATACTCACAAGGGCTACTAGTTTTCCATACTCACAAGGGCTACTAGTTTTCCATCTGTGCACGGCACGCTACTTGAACTTTGTGAAGATGCCACCAGACAATCCTTTATCTTGCCCAATCAATTGGGCATCCTAATCATGGTCATTCTAAACATGGTCCATGGTTCTACTAGATCTTATATATACGAGCTCTACATGTAATTGAGACACTGCAGGTGAGTGTGACTATTTTTCTCACTGGCCTTGAGAAGAACTTCCTTCAACTAGGTAAGGATCTATTCCATCTCATAGAGTCTCCATTGGGTAGTAAGTACCCATTCCTTCCTTTGCTTAGCCAAGAAACCTTTCAGATGAAAATTGGTATTCCTTGGAGGTTTTTCATATTTTGTGGATTCTTTTTGGGCAGAATTTGAGATAGCGAGGTTCTCTAAGTGGCTACTAAAAAAGTTGTGAGCTTTTCTAGCCGCTTCTTCTCTTCCTTATCTACATAAAGGTCTCGTGGTTTGTCTCTAAATTTACTTTCTAGTTTAACTTCCAAGGAAGGTATGCTCTCATCATCTAAGCTAGGATAGTTTAGTTGAACATCTTGAAATTCCCTAAAACTAGACGTTTTTTTCCAGATGGGAGCATAGATTTAAGAATACTTTCCAGATTCCTAGAGGGTGATAAATAGCAGTCCCTAGCTTCATATATTCCATAAGTGTAAATCCAAACTAGGCTATTAGAAATAAACTCCATAGGGCAATAGTAATCCTCAGACATGATTTTTGGTAAACTAAAAAGTAAGGGCTCTTCATCATCAAGAAAGAGTCCTATCTATACCATAAAGTTAAGAACTATAAGGTGAATTAAAAACTCAAACATATCATTAGGCTCTTGAAGTTCTACATTCCTATGAAATATGGCAATGATAAAAGTGGGTATAGTGTGTTTTACAACCCTTTGGACATAAACTCAACATCATCAAGGATAATGGAAAATAAAAAATCTATTCCCCCTTCAGTCATTGACAACAAGGTAGATGCAAAAAAGGGTTGAGTTTGCTTAGGCGTTCTAGGTGCAATATCTAGGGTGGCTAACCGAGAAGCATGAGAGAAGAGGGTATCCATGAAATTACCCATTTTCTTAGGAGGAGAGCTTGTATCTCCACTCCTATTTTTTTCTAAGAACCAATTCAAGTTCTTCAGTCTTTGTTTCTACTTCATCTTTGTGTCTTTGAGCTAGTTGATAGGCTTCATCCATCTTCAAGGATACTTGCTCATATTTCTCTTTTGCTCTGTGGGGGGTGACCTTTTTTCTAATCCTCTTGGAACTTTTGGAGTTGTTTTAAAAAACCCATGGGACTCTAGAAGCTCTCTTTCCATTGCTTTACATTGGTCTATCAGCTAGGCATTCTTCTTTCTTTCATATGCAAGTTTCCTCTCAACCTTCTCTTTTTTTGTTTAAAGTTGAGCCATTTATTGAAAAACCTTCTTGTTAGCCTTGTGTAAGGTTCCCTCCCCTTCTTAAATAGGGGAAACCATAAGATAGTCTACTAAGTCTAACTTGAGAAAAATTTTCTACTTGTCGACACCTTGACTAAGTAAAGATACAAGGATACGATTAATAGGTTAGACCTAGTTCTATTCCGCAGGGGGAGCATGGTCTTCTAAATGACTCTTAAAATTAAATCACTCATAGAGTGACTGACCTTAAATTGGGAAACCTCTATTCTTGATTCCTAGAAACAATGTTTTTTTTTCCATCCATGTAAGGCACGGCCGCTGGCCCATTCCTTTAGAGTAGAGTTTCCCAAGAACCTACTTACCTAATGTAGAACTTTCAATTAATCTATCGGAAAGCTACCCGACTAATCGGGTCCAGGCATCTATAGGATGGTGTCGTCAAGACATTCCATCCTACCACTTTCCACCCAACTCACACATAAATTTTATTTTCTAAGTAGTCCTACCACACTGTGCGACATATATAGACAAGTTCCTTAATCAATGACCTTATACATTGTTCATTTAAATAGCCTTTAACAATGATACGACACTACTTTTTGAGATGTCAAGCGCAACATGAGCTGACACTCCCGAGGTTCCTGTATGACTGATCGACATTTATATCACTGGCGGGTTTGGTAGCTATCACCAACATATCTTCACTAGAGATTCGATAGCTAGACTACACAGACTAGTCCACATCTACTCACTCCTCTTAGCGTATTCACATTATGGACCGCTTGTATATACTCTATTATGTGTGTTAGTCACTTTATCTTCTTTGTAGATCTCTTTTGTTGTGTGAAGAAGAAGAATTTTTAGTCTCTCACCTTGTGTGTTGGCTTCTAGGATTTGTGTGAGTGTGTGTGTGCTTACAAGAGCTCAAGCTCTCTTCTCTCCTGCATCTTTTCATAGTATCAGAGCTTGGTTCATGCTAAGGGCTAAGCAGCAAGCAAGAGAAGCACAGGAGGAAACGGTATGAGGGTAAGAGCTTCATCTACTCTTTCCTCTTTTTGTGTTGGGGCTACTACACCCTTGTCGGGAGCTCTTCGAGAGGCATCAGCAACAAATGAATTTCGATTGAGGAGCTTTCTTTGTAGGAGGACAGCTAAAGGGCACCTATACTATTTGTTGGACCAAATTTTTGGGCCAAAAATGCGTTGCGGTCGCATCTGGACCTCCTTTTTTCAGTTCGTAGGCGTTCACAAGTACTACGGCGAGTAAGTTTCAAGTTTCTGTAGAACTCTGTTCTTGGAACTGCAGGAAGGGTGATTGGTTGTGCAAACACTGTGTATGTTGTAAAGAGGTCTCAAAGTTGCCATTGGGTGTATGTATGCAAAGTAAGGTCATTGGTTGTGACAGTTTGGGTGCATTATAGTACCTCTGTAGAGAATACAATAGTTTATGCAAGTCAAACAAGAGTACTATTATTGGTGAATTTGTGTTGTTGCAAGTCTCTTTTTCATAGTTCAATACCGCCTTCTCTTGGGGCAACCATTCTACTGACTTAGGATGGATCTTGTATTGCATTAGAGGTGTATCCCCTTGCATGTAAAAACAAAAGTGAAGTGGTTTTGAGTGACCAACAAGTGCATCCTTGGAGTCACATAAGTATCCTTCAATGTAACTCTTGAAGTCTGGTACATGTGTCAACAAAAAAGGAGAAGGCCTTGTTGACTGGCACAATTGAAAATGCCGCATAAGGTGAGGAAAAGTGAATGTCATGCTTGTTCTAAGATTTTCTGAGAACTTGCTGAACATTGCATCAATGTCTTCATGTGTGTGACCCACCATGAGAAACCCAACTTGGATCATCTTGAAGGTCCCTCGTGCCACAAGCAATGATAAATATGCAAAGAGATAACGGTTTTTGTTTTCTGATCCACAATTATCTAGCTGTAGCAACAAGTTCTCCGGTAGTTGTTTAAAACCTTGTTGTCCATCCTGTAGTATTATGTCCTCCATTTGTGTAGTAGTATGAGAACCTTGTTGATGTTAGTCTAGTGCTTTCCTTGAGTTTAATGCATTTAGCAACAAAGAGCTTGATCTTGGCATTCCATCTAGTTGTACATCACCAGCTTCATGCCTATCAAGTCGCTCCAAGTTCTTGAAACACAGAGACAATGAGGCAACTGTGAAGTTACGATCATGGGGCCAAAGATCAATCGCTCGCAAAGTGCCCATATCTTCCTTCCCCATGCCCATGTGTGATCATGCTTGTCAAGGAAACTGGTAGTTGAGTGGATCTATCTGTCTCTTTTGATCAAACTCTCAACCTCGGGATAGTTGTCTTTTGTTGGTTCATCTTGTCATGTATGATGCACAAGTTCTTTTCAGGATTTAGCACTGATGCTAGACACCATCCATAGTATATGTTTCGACAACTTTGTTGTTGCAGCATGTGACTTCGACACTTCCTCAATAGTATGTTGCGTTCTTCAAGGCATTTGGTTGCTGCAAGTTATTCTTTGATCTCTGAGCAGACACTACATTTGGAGAACTCGCTTGTCTTTGCTAAGGTGACATGCTTGAACTCTGTATTCCAAATTCAATTGAATGTGGACAAAGACATTTGCTTACATCCAATAGCATCTAATGTGGCATTCACTTCTTCCCATATGTCTATTTGCTTATAAACATCTGGGATGACCAATTATGTCTCTCTGGAACCATCCTGCATGGTTCTACTTTTATGTGGCACTTGCTTTGCATTCTTCTCAATAAAGTCTCTCAAGATTGCCTTGCCCATTTGTGTGTGATCCCAAGCTGCTCTAATTTCTCCTTATGCCATGCATCCCATACCATGCCCTACCGCATACAACTTTCCCATTGAATATAAAACTGTATTTTCGTGCACACATATTGTCAATGCGGCATGATGACTCCAAAACATCATAAACATAGTTGGTACGTTCTTCCAAACGTAACCCCTAGAAGTGCCTCCGCAATTGGTGTACTACATCTCTATCAGCATATTGACAACACTTTGTAGAGGACAACAATCAATTGTAGCAACAAGTAAAACTGATTCCATTGAAGTTCTCAAGTCTGAAGCTTTGAGAGAGCAAGAATTCTAGGCCTTCTATTGATCATACAATATGATCTCTTTTGTAAGAAAATGGATTTTGAACCTGCAATAAAGTCCTCAGTTTCCTCACACACATCTTTTATACTCTCATTTGGAGATGTGAAAGCTTGTGTTTCCTATTCATGTAGCAGTGGTGTACCATCATCAAAGGTGACCTGTTTGATAGGCCACCTAACCAAATTGACGCACTGAAGCATGTCACATGTGTCTGTCCCTGTAGTTGGATCAAGGATCTGATCTACCACCACACCCACATCTTCTTCTCCTAATAGATCAAAGTTAATCACGTCATATGGAAATGTTAAGAGAATAATCCCTGTTCCAACGTACTTCTCATTGCCTTTTGTCCAGAGCATCACTTTACGCTCTTTCCAACTTTCACGGATACTTGGAGTGTCCTCATCTCCAACAGCATTAAAATCATTAGAAGGTGGCACCGCATGATCATCATCAACAATCATCAAGGCACCTGTAACAACCACCACATCTTTCTTTTCCCACTTTACAAAACTACCCACTGCCTGAATGACCTTTGTTGCATTGTTGTTTGGAAATGGCAAGCAAGCTGCATCATCATTTAGGCAGTTGTCAATAGAAACTGACAAAAATCCATCTCCAAGGACTTGCCCATGGCATGTGTCAGTTGGACATATTGCACATACTGTTCCAAGTGCAACAACATCTCGATCCATCATCAAATTGACACGATCCCCACAATGAAAGTCTTGGTCCATGTTGCCTGAGTAAGTGAAAAAATTTGAGATTTAATCATAAGTGATTGAGTGATCTTATATTCATCATAAGACATTTAATCATAAGAGATTGAGTGATCTTATATTCATCATAAGACATTTAATCATAAGAGATTGAGTGATCTTATATTCATCAAGTAATCACATAGCATTGATAATGAAAACATGCGTTAATAGATGACAAGCTGAAGTATACATTGCAAAATTAGTGCAGTATTCCATTTTCCAACATCATAAGATAGAGAATAAATTTGACCACATGGCCAAAACTTGTTTTCTCAATGAACATGGTAGTATATCCTTGATCTAGATTACTTGAGTTACTAGATAAAAAAGGTCTATGTAGTCATCATTGCTTAGTTGAAATGGATGCTTTGACCATATGGCCAAAACTTCATTAGCCTATAATATATGCACATCATATCTTACTTTAGTATATATGCACATCATATCTTACTTTAGTATTAAAAGTATTCATGGTGTGTGTGATGGTCTACATAATGTTTTAGCCACATGGACAAATTCTCGCACGGCTTATCATTCTTAAGACATGGGTAGATCATCTGTTACTTTTCCATGGGAAGACAATTTATTGTGTGCTAGTGTAGAGAATGTTTTAGCCACATGATCAAATCCTATCAAAGCTTGTGTAGAGAATGTTTTAGCCACATGATCAAATCCTATCAAAGCTTATTGTTCTTATAATATGTACAAATCATATGTTACTTTTCCATGGAAGACAGTATATTGTGTGCTAGTGTAAAGAATGTTTTAGCCACATGGTTGAATCCTCTCAAGGATTATCATTCTTAAAACATATGTAGATCATATGTTACTTTTTTACGGAGGACACTTTATTATGTGCTAGTGTAGAGAATGTTTTAGCTACATGGTTCGATCCTCTCAAGGCTTATCATTCTTATAATATCTATAGATCATATGTTACTTTTTCATGGAAGACAATTTATTGTGTACTAGTGTAGAGAATGTTTTAGCCACATGATTGAATCCTCTCAAGGATTATCATTCTTAAAATATACTTAGATCATATGTGACTTTTCCATGGGAAGACAATTTATGGTGTGCAAGTTTAGAGAATGTTTTAGCCACATGGTCGAATCCTCTCAAGGCTTATCGTTCTTAAAATATTTACAGGCCATATGTAACTTTTCCAAGGAAGACAATTTATAGTGTAGAGAATGTTTTAGCTGCATGGTCAAATCCTCTCAAGGTTTAATGTATTGCAGGCATAGTATGAATAAGATTTGGTTGGTGCAAAGTTTATGTCCACGTGGTAAGTAGAATAGTTATTAATATATTGGGAAGCACAAATGTTAGTGCATGCACAAGCAATAATTTTGGATGCAAAATTGAATAATCATATACCAATAGTTGGTATTATGGCCTAAATGTAGTGCACATTTTGTCAGTAATATACATCAAGAAGTAACTAATATGAGTTGTGTCAAATTAAAAAGTAGATTTGAAAAGAGTAGATTTATCCATATAATGAAAAGTAAAGGTCGTGAAAATAGAATAGCAAGATATGAATCTTATTTTATATGGCATTAATATTAGAATAGCCTCAACACCTTGAAATATCTATGTAGACATAGGAACTCTTTTAGCAAAGCAATAAATGATGCAAAATGAGTAATCCTATGTAACTAACTTATTGCTTTCTATGCTGTCTTATAAAAAAATATATCAATAAATTAATATTATATTTAATAACATAATATTTAATATTTAATATTTAATATAATATTTAATAATATAACTTATTATCATAATATAAAATAATAGAAATTATAATAGTATATTTTAGAATATAATAATATTATAATATTATTCACTATAGTGGTGGATTTCTTGGAAACTCTAAACGACATTTGAGGCACTAGTTGCTATGGGCAATGCTCCCTAATGGGGGTCTAGGAGAGGCAACACCCTTGGTGGGGGTCTGGGGGCAACGTCCCCAGACGGGGGTCTGGGGGGCAGCGCCCCCTGGGGGTATGGGGGCACCGCCCCCCAGTGGGGGGGGGGGGCAACGCCCCCGGACGGGGTAACGCCCCCAGCGGTTGGCGGGGGTCCGGGGGCTGCCGGTAGTCCCCGGCCCCACGGTAAGACCTATGTGTGATATGAAAAAAAATCGATTGCTTAATTCTTATTACGAACTTTGATAAAAGTGATTTTTTAAAGATAATTTCATTTATTGTCAAACGTCCATTTTTTATAAATGTTCTTCATTAAATGTGATATATTCTTGAGAATATATGCTTCATTAAAGAAGACATCCTTTAGTGATGTGAACCTTTTCTAAGAATTTGAATTTGGCCCATGAAAATAAATCAATAAAAGTGATTTTTTAAAGATAATTCCATTTATTGTCAAACGTCCATTTTTTATAAATGTTCTTCATTAAATGTGATATATTCTTGAGAATATATGCTTCATTAAAGAAGACATCCTTTAGTGATGTGAACCTTTTCTAAGAATTTGAATTTGGCCCATGAAAAAAAATCAATTACTTAATTCTTATTTACGAACTTTGATAAAAGTGATTTTTTTAAGATAATTCCATTTATTATCAAACGTCCATTTTTTTATTATTAAAGAAGATATCCTTTAGTGATGTGAACCTCTAAGAATTTGAATTTGGCCCTCTCTTTCTATCTTCTCTCTCTAGGATTTCCCTCTTCTCCTAAAAACGTACTCTTCTTCTTGCTCGCACTTTCGACCCTGGTTTTTGTTCTTGCTCTCTCTGTGATGTTTTCTCTGCATTACGACTCACCTAAGCTCTCTAATCAAAAGATTTAGTTGTGCTTAAGCAAGATTTTGACCCTTCATGTATGCTTCATTTGCATATCTACTTCTTTTCATCTTCTTGTTTCTGTCTTCACACGTCATTGCTGTTTTTTTTTTGTAGTTTTTGGCTATGGAAATTTGAAGTTCTTCTTAAATATTGACGCTAATCAGACGCTAATCAAAAGCGACTTTGCTAGGAAGCTTTGCAACAATAATAGCCATTCACAATATTGACGCTAATCAGAACTTTGCCAGCAAGCATCGTAACCATAGCCATTTAAAGGTAGGCTCTTTGCCTCATGCATGTTCTTTATTTTCTTGATTTTCTGGTTCATAATACTTAATTACATAATTAATCTTTCTTAATCATAATTAGCTAGTAAGATAAATAAGATCATGGAAATGCCTCAAGGAAGTTGACCATATAGACATGTCTGCTCAGATTAAGCAAATTAGAGCAGACATTTCCTTTACAATCCATGCTATAAACTACAAGGTAGTGTCCTTCTTGCAATGATGTTTTATCCATTAAATATTCATATGGCCACTTGTACAACAACACATTTATAGTCTAGAAGACCATGTTGGTATAATCAAATTGCCAACACTAGACCCTAGTGGCATGGAATGTGTTCAAATGGAAAGGACCTCTATTGATATCCATTACTGCTCTGCATTATGACAAGATTTTCAAACTCTACCTTACAATTGAGGACATATTAAGTTTAATTTTTTGGATAAAATTATTTTTTACCTTACTCTATAAGAAAAAATAAATTTTTGGATAAAATTATTTTTTACCTTTCTCTATAAGAAAAAACTTTCCACATGCCATGTTTGTGCCAAGGACATGTTACATTGTTTTCTTCTTGAAATCATACTTCACCTGTGGTACATTTTCACTAACCATATGAATCTAACACAGTCCCCTTTTACATAAGTTTAGACCATATGGACAAAACAATTTTCTATGGTGAACTTATCACCCCTCATTGTCCATTGTATTGCCATTGTAACAAAAATAATATACTCTATAAGGCTATGTTGGTTTGGCCAATTTTCTAGATATAGACTATGGTGGCATGCATCTTCCTTATTTAGAAAGATCAAATGTAATATTTCTCAATTGTTATAAGTTTTGGCATTATTATCGCCAAATTATACCTTACAAATAGGGACATACTAACTTAACCCTTTGGAGGATGAGATTTGGACATATGGTCAAATTCTATATCTCATCAAAATGCATATTGTATTCAACACTTTCTATTTTGAGATGTGAAAATATTATCAACATGCATACTAAAACATGGCGTGATATATCAAGGTCCTCTAGTACTAAAAAAACTTTAGTAAAGACTTTGAAAATTCATGATACTAATAAACATGTATATACTCTCCTTCTTGTGATAAGTATTTCATCCAAACTACATTTTGTATAAGCCATAACACTCTAACTTGGTCCTTTTTTAGATAATATTTCACCAAATAGACAAATCTATAAGCCTATGTTTTTATGTCCAATTTTCTAGGAATAGAATATGGTGGCATGCATCTTCATCAATTGGAAAAGCCAAATTTGATGTTTCTCTCCATTGTGAAAATATCTTGCCATATGGTCAAATTCTAACTTACAAGTTAAACCCTTCTATGATAATATTTGGAAATACATTGGTCAAATCCTATGCATGCATATTATAATCATAACACTATTCTAACTTACAAGTTAAACCCTTCTATGATAATATTTGGAAATACATTGGTCAAATCCTATGCATGCATATTATAATCATAACACTATTGAATAAAGTTTTGGCCATGTGGTCAAAACCTAATATTTCTATGCAATATCTTGCCATATGGTTAAATTCTAACTTAAACCCTTTCTATGATGATATTTGGACATACAAATGGTCAAATCCTATGCATGCATATGGTAATCATAACACTATTGAGTAAAGCTTTGGCCATGTGGTCAAAACTTGATATTTATTTCAAATATATCTTATTTTTTGTACTTATGTAGGTTTATTCAATGGCAAAGAAATCTACTTCGGCAAGGAAGGAGAATCAAATCATTGATGGAGTTAGTGGGGATTTTGTGTGGCCTTGGTTTATGGATGTTTATGACAAAGAAGGAAAAAGGGCAAACAATGTCCTTTTATATGCTTCAAAGCTTGAGGATTCAACATATGATTAAGTTGGGATCATTGAGGGGTTGATGGATGGATGTGCTGGGAAGGAAGGGATCCCATGTATTGTAGTAAAGATCAAGGGAAAGAACATTGAATACAACCTGGATCCCTTATCTTTTCAATCTACACATATAAAAGAGGATGAAGTATACTCTTTGAGAGCAATGGGTTGGAGCCTCCCAGAGGAGAAATCAGGCACACAGGACATAATAGCTACATTTGAGTCTATCAAGCATAGTGAACTTCGACCAAAGAAGAGGACAAAGATTCAAGATGCACAAGCACAATCAATAGCTTCAAACTCACAGGCTCTTGTTGTGAGTGTACCTCCTAACACTCCTCTGGACAACACAAACCAATCTTCAAAGGCACAAGTAATCCAAGTAACACCTTTGGTGTCACTTGAAGTCAAGGGTGTTGAAAGAACCTTTGACTTTCTGGACATGGTTAAGAAGAAGGGTAAAAAGGATGGTTCAGGATTTCACATGTTTGAAAAATACTTTCCATTTGGCTCAACCACACAGTTTCCTATTGATGTTGGTAGATGGTATGAGGCACCACCTTTTTATATGCCTATGTTGGGATTGTGTGCAAAAGTTAACATCATCTTTTGTAAAGAATCCCATGAATCTAGCAACAGCAGCATACCTCATGCTCTTTTTGGAGGAGAGTGATGTGAAGCGACCCATGCATTGGTGACGAGGTGGAAGTGGATAAGCTACATTCTTACTCCTATTGGATCATATCAGGTCTTCACTCAATCCATGCGGCAAAGATCTATATCCTAAGTAGCACTCATCGATGCCTAGCAACCAAACATCTATATGCCACAAGGAATGCAAGAATCTTGGTGGACTGTCCTGCTGAAATGTGCATTGAGCTTTCTAGGATGACAAATATGGAATCCCACAATGTTATGAAGAATGGTCCTTATCTTGAGCAACTTCAACAAGTAAGGGATCAATGGATAGCAGGGTCTCCACCAAAACCTCAACAAGGGCTTGGGTAGTCCTCAAAGAGTACCATGGCAGGTAATGATGTACAACCTTAGCTTGTCTTATTCAAGATGCATTTGGTGTTTTCTTTCTCATTTCATATTTTTATTTTTGATAGAGATTTATAGAATACATTGGAGAAAAGTGTGCATCACGTGATTGTCATATGATAGTGAGCACATAAGAGATATTTGATGGTTGGATTACCATCATGAAGAGATACTCAAAGGGGGAGCTTTCATCTTAAGAGGATACCACCACAAAGAAGGGAAGGTAGCCTTCTCCCGCAACTTTTCGTTGCCTTATGGGTCTAAAGGATGGGGACATCCTCACATTACAAAAGGAAGTTAATGATGGACACATCGTCTTTCTTAGAAACAAATGGGACAAAGAGGATGTTGTTGACATGGAGACAAGAGCAAAGCAAATCAAGCAAGATAGGGTGCTCCATGAGGAGCTAGTTTCTCTCTTCAATGCCTCAACTCATGCTAGCAATAGTATGATAAAGAGTTGGGAAGATCTTGTTGCTGAATACGACATCACCAACGATGTATACACAAAGATTTTAGTTGTTTGCAGTGATTGGGTGTCAAAAAAGCTCACACGTGGGGCTGATGCAGGACCATTGCCAAATGGTGCAAAAAAGACACTGTGAACTTTCTTATTGTGAAGAAGCAAGATCCTCTTCATTCTTCTACTAGCTTACCTTGGCAAGTATATATTGTGGGGTGCAACCTTGAGACATTCGATCTTATATATAATGTGTATAAAGATCCTATTACCATTAGTGTGGTTGTCCTAGAAGCGGCACATGGAGTTGGGGGCATGACATGGGATTCTATCATGTTTGGAAAGGTGGTCTTCACATTGTTAAAAATGACATGTGAGCCTAAACAATTCATTTTGTTGTCATTTCTCAACCGCAAACAAATGGCAGCTATGGAGGAGGCCCTTGAGAATCTTTCATGCAAGTACCATATGCAAGTTGGAAGTGTTGACTTCCTACCAATGGCCAAGAGTCTTGCTTTTGGGGCCATGGATTCATTTGTTGTGTTGACACTTGTGACCATGGAGAAAAGCTTCATCAATCTAGATCGATATGTTGGAAATTCCAACAAGCCATGCATTTTGGATAATGAATCCATTGAAGCCATTGACAAGGAAGAAAAGGATGGAGAGCTTGAAGAAGAAAAAACTATTGCAAAGGCCATATTTAGAAAGAAAAAGAAGGTCATCAAGGCTACAATCAAGGCATTCAATGATGCACATGAGGTTGTATGTGATATATTCTCATGTGGTGTTGCATCAAAGCTCGCATTGGAACATCGCATTAAGACTATTGCAGTGGTGTGCAATAGTCAAGAGCAAAGAGAGATTGAAGTGGCATGTTGGAGAGCCCATGAGAGCGCCAACCCACCTACAAGTGCTCAAGAGGTTCCTCCCATTGGTGCTCTAGCTCTTGACCTACCGCCAGAGGGTGTGGATGAATCAAGCCAAGACATAGCAAATATTATTATGAAAGAGAGGTTGAAGGCTACTTCAACCTCTCTATCTCTAACTTCAACCGCCAGAGGGTGTGGATGAATCAAGCCAAGACATAGCAAATATTATTATGAAAGAGAGGTTGAAGGCTACTTCAACCGCCAGAGGGTGTGGATGAATCAAGCCAAGACATAGCAAATATTATTATGAAAGAGAGGTTGAAGGCTACTTCAGGTGTTTGAACCTCTCTATCTCTAACTTTTGTCAATGAGAACACTATGGTGTAAGGTTGAACTTGTGTTTTGGAGGACGATTTCATGACATAACATTTCCTACATATTTTCTCATTTTGTGGTGCTATCTAAAAAAGCAAGCCTTACAAGCCTATTTCTCTCAGTTTTGTGTTTATTGTTTAAGAGTCCTTATTTCTAGAAATATTTTCATCATATTGTACCTAAAATTGGTTGCAAAAAGTTTGTGCCTTTGTATTAAAATACAAGTATGAAGTACATGATAATGTTGGAAGAAATATTTTCTTGTATGGTATAGCTAGAATGCTTCAATCAATTGCTATTACATTACTTTGATCCAAATGTTGGTATTGGTTTTCTCTAAAGTTTTGTGTCCTTCAATATTTTGCCATGTGGTCAAATATATTAGAAGAAAATGTTTTGTGTCATACAACTACATTGAGTTTTTCAATTTCAATTGCAGTGCTTTGATTGAAACATTGGTATGACTTGTATTATCAAAGGTGTCAATGTGGTGTCTATTGATATTAGGCCACATGATCAAATATTTTTTCTCGCATGTCCTACATGCACATCAATGTGGAATATTGTAGCATGTGTGTATGGAAAAATATTCTAAAATGTTCATTGCAACTATATACATTGTTGTATCTTAATTCAATAGTCATATAATATTACTTTTTGAGATTTTTTTGCCACATGGTCAAAAATATATTTTGATGAAGTATCTACCATCCATGCATACTATTTGCATATTAAATTTAATGTCTTATACAATGTACATATGGAATAGTACAATAAACTTAGTCCTATTGAACTATATATAGTCCTATTGAACTATATATAATGTTTTTATCTTAGCTTACTAGCTCTAAAATGAAAAAAAAATCTTGTAAGAGACTAGATGTCTATTTTGTTCTTACCCTTTGTGTTGTATGATAGAATGATTCAAATTTGACTAAGAATAGTCTATTTACATATTTGGCAGATTTGAGCAGAGCAAACAAAGTAAGTGATGTGGCCTTGGCGAAAAGTGCTACTAAACTATATGTGATACTTGATCTCAATGGTCTTATTTTACAACGTTGTTTTTCCAAATCAAAGAGGTTCCAAAGTTTTCGAGTGGGCAAGCAATGGGTTGTTCTTTGACCAGGATGCATTGAGTTTCTTGAAGCTACATTTGCAAGATTCTAAGTGGGAGTTTGGTCTACAGCTTCACACAAAAATGTCATCGCAATAATCAATTGCTTGGAGAGCTATGCAAAAAGGAGATATCCTTTTTTCATGATTTGGGGACAGGAGAAATGCCATACGCATCCACTCAAGATCATCTATCGGCCAGACAAGATGGGGGTGGAAGCAATGTTCAAGCCCCTTCAGTATGTGTGGAACGAATATGGCAATGTTTGTGAACATAGCAAGACTATTTTGATAGATGATAGTCCCTATAAGGGGTGTCCTAACCCTCTTGAGAGCCGCATCTATCCACAGACATTTGATGTTAACCAAGGAGACTCAATCTTGATTGAGGAACTTCTACCCTATTTGACTCGCTTAAGTGGATCCCATGATGCACGTGAAGTCATAAAATTTGATCGATATGGACTTGAGCTAGTTCAATATGGACATGAGTTGTACACACAATTCAAGGTTGTGATTGACACATGGCTTAAAGGAGATGATAATGCTATGTCATCTTTATCATCAGTACAACCCAACAGCATCAATCGTGGAGATGGAATATATATGCAATAATCTTCAATCACTTCTTGCTTGAAGAGATCATCAATTGTACAAGGATCATCATCAAGAGTCTCAATTCATCCAACCCATCCATTGGGTGTCTCACAAGTATCGAGATTAAAGCGGATTCCTTTGGTTTTTACTCTAAAGGATATGGAAGCAATGCAACTTGCTCATCAGCTAGGATATAAGGAAGACTACATAAATGGTCATGTAGCTAGACACTTCATATAAAAAACCTTCAAAAATTGTACTTTCCACGAAAATGGTGACACAAAAATAATACACTCTTTTCTACAACTTGTACCTTGGTGTTTATAAATGCGTTCAACATCAGAGAGACTAGCTCAAGTTTGCTGGATTGTGATTTCATGGAAGAATTCATTGTATTATATACAAGCTCCTCAATGAAGAATGATATTCTAAATGTAATTTGATGGAGAAAATGTGTTTTTATGAAAAGGTATACTAATTGTGCTTTGATATTAAATGAATGCGTGCATGAATGCAAAATATACTAGAAAAGTTTAAATCTCAAATTAGTCTCAGTATTGCTGTTTTGAATTTTATTTTCAAGTATATTGTTGAAGTAATATTGGAAGAAGCAATTTCTTGTATGGTAGCTAGAATGCTTGAATCAATTCCAATTGCATTACTTTGATCCAAATATTTGTCTAAAGTGTTGGATCTTTTGATGTTTTACCACATGGTCAAATATATAGGAAGAATTTTTTTTGTATCATATAGCTACAATGCTTTTGCCAATTGCGATTGCACTGCTTTGATTGAAATATTGGTATGACATATTACAAAGGTGTCAAGTTGGTGTCTATTGATATTTGGCCACATGGTCGAATATTTTTCCTCTTAAAATATGTTTTTCTAAGTATGATCTACACATATGTCCTATATGCATATTAATGTGGAAGTGTTGTAGCATTTGTGTATGGAAATATATTCTAAAATGTTCATTTGCAACTATATGCATTGTTGCTTCTTAATTCAATAGTCCTATAATATTGTCTTTTGTGATCTTCGGCCACATGGTCAAAAATATACTTTTATGAAGTATACTCTTTAGTTTTCTAGTTATTTTTTCAACATTTAATTTGCTTTATTCTCATAGATAAGGTAAACTTTTAGGTTTGGCTATAAAAATACAAATATTTCTATACAAAATGCACAAAAAATAGGTCTATTTCTCAAAGTGGGACTTAGGAAATTCCCAAATTCCCCAATATGGTGTTGCTAACATCTCTTTTGTAGAGATGTCACTAACCCTAACCCTAGGCCTCTTTCACACATGGGCGGACAACCCCATAAGTGAGCCTTGCTTAATACACTTAGAACTCTCATTTAGAACCCACATTGGCCTAAAACGATTTACATTACACTTCGGCACAAAAATATGGAAAAATTATGTGCATCTTTATGTTCCCATGGCTACAATCCCGCTCTCTCGCATTAATTGCTTCCGGCCTCCTTTCATAATCCGTGTTCCCGTGAGTGTTCCCGTGGAACATTCCGCCCTTCCTAAATCGCGCACGTCCTCCGGCGCGGTAGAAACAAAAGTTGCAAAAAACAATGGAAGACAAGTAAAGCCCTTTTATTGAAAAAAAACCAGAAATGACAATCTCACACATGAGCATGCAAGTGAAAGGCCGATTAGAGTTTTAAAGAGTGCTAAAAGAAGCGAGTAAAGACTAGTCAAAGTGAGACTAAGTGGTAGATAGTGCTATGCAAAGGCAAGTGTGTTTGTACACCGCAGGTTATGACCGTAGTCTCAATGTCCTACAAGTGTTTAAGTTATTCCTAAGTGGCAACCCTACTCCTAAATATAAGCCATACCAATCCAAACATGCCCCGATTGTGACCAAACTTTGCAAGCATGTGGGGGTGGGTCCCCCCCACACCAAGAGACTTGGAAAATCCGCACTGGGCGCTAATTACCAATCCAAACATGCCCCGATTGTGACCAAACTTTGCAAGCATGTGGGGGTGGGTCCCCCCCACATGCTTGCAAAGTTTGGTTCCCATTGGAGCATGTTTGGGTACGATGGTATGGGGAAGGCCCAGATTTTCCATGGCCTCAAGCACCAAGAGACTTGGAAAATCCGCACTGGGCGCTAATTACCAATCCAAACATGTCCTGATTGTGACCAAACTTTGCAAGAATGTGGGGGTGGGCCCCCCCCACATGCTTGTAAAGTTTGGTTCCCATTGGAGCATGTTTGGGTACGATGGTATGGGGAAGGCCCAGATTTTTCATGGCCTCTTAAGCACCAAGAGACTTGGAAAATCCGCACTGGGCCCCGATTGTGACCAAACTTTGCAAGCATGTGGGGGTGGGTCCCCCCCACATGCTTGCAAAGTTTGGTTCCCATCAGAGCATGTTTGGGTACGATGGTATGGGGAAGGCCCGGATTTTCCATGGCCTCTTAAGCACCAAGAGACTTGGAAAATCTGCACTGGGCGCTAATTACCAATCCAAACATGACCCGATTATGACCAAACTTTTCAAGCATGTGGAGGTGGGTCCCCCCCACATGCTTGCAAAGTTTGGTTTCCATCGGAGTATGTTTGGGTACGATGGTATGGGAAGGCCCGGATTTTCCATGGCCTCTTAAGCACCAAGAGACTTGGAAAATCCGCACTGGGTGCTTATTACCAATCCAAACATGCCCTGATTGTGACCAAACTTTGCAAGCATGTGGGGGTGGGTCCCCCCCACATGCTTTAAAAGTTTGGTTCCCATCGGAGCATGTTTGGGTACGATGGTATGGGGAAGGCCTGGATTCTCCATGGCCTCTTAAGCACCAAGAGACTTGGAAAATCCGCATTGGGCGCTTATTACCAATCCAAACATGCCCCGATTGTGACCAAACTTTGCAAGCATGTGGGGGTGGGTCCCCCCCACATGCTTGCAAAGTTTGGTTCCCATTGGAGCATGTTTGGGTACGATGGTATGGGGAAGGCCCGGATTCTCCATGGCCTCTTAAGCACCAAGAGACTTGGAAAATCCGCACTGGGCGCTTATTACCAATCCAAACATGCCCTGATTGTGACCAAACTTTGCAAGCATGTGGGGGTGGGTCCCCCCCACATGCTTGCAAAGTTTGGTTCCCATCGGAGCATGTTTGGGTACGATGGTATGGGGAAGGCCCGGATTTTCCATGGCCTCTTAAGCACCAAGAGACTTGGAAAATCCACACTGGGCGCTAATTACCAATCTAAGCATGCTACGATTGTGACCAAACTTTGCAAGCATGTGGGGGTGGGTCCCCCCCACATGCTTGCAAAGTTTGGTTCCCATCGGAGCATTTTTGGGTACGATGGTATGGGGAAGGCCCGGATTTTCCATGGCCTCTTAAGCACCAAGAGACTTGAAAAATCCACACTAGGCACTAATTACCAATCCAAACATGCCCCAATTGTGACCAAACTTTGCAAGCATGTGGGGGTGGGTCCCCTCCACATGCTTGCAAAGTTTGGTTCCCATCGGATCATGTTTGGGTACGATGGTATGGGGAAGGCCCGGATTTTCCATGGCCTCTTAAGTGTGAGATCCCTGTTCCCACCGAGCAACGGATTCAGGATACTGGCAGCGGAAGTAGCACATCATGCGCGGTTAGGGGTCTCACACTCGAGGCCTCACCCACGGATATCCGGACAAGAGACTAATCCGTCGGTTTGTCCAAAATCGAAACCGAAAAAACTTCCTTTACCCGAAAAGCATGGGCGATTCCACCAGGATAACTCTTTACTCTAACGTAGTCAAGATCATTACGGATCAACTGATCTGACTGCACCTTTAACGGTACTTGGTCAAATCAAAGAAGAAACTTGCACTTGGATCATTGGGATTAACGCTTTTTTCCCCATCAAGAGGCACAGCCGTTGATTCCTATCCATAGAACAATTTCTATCCGGGATTTACTTCATCTATCGTAATAATAGAAATTAAATCTTGATTTACGGATCCATCAGTCCAGCCTAACCCCATCCGATCCCATGGGTTAGCCAACCGCCCAACCACTGTAGTGATGGGATCCAATTTGGAATTTGGTTAGGTTTTGTCCCGGGTACCAAGGAAAAGAGTTCCAAGGCTCCCTAGCCGGAAGTTCATACAAACATAAAACTAGTCACACCACTTACACACCCAATATGAAATTGCCTTTTTCTTAGCATCAGCTAACTTTAAAACAATCCTTTAATGAAACCATAGTACCACTGATCACAATCTTCCAATTTATCCGGTTGATTCATAATTTCCCATCATTCCTTCATCAGAGTATCTATGGCATCATTGGCAACTAGAACGCTCACCACCTGTCCACACAGGGGCCTTTTCAATAGTTCCTAGCCCATAATACTCGGCAATATAATCACTTATAAAAATTCAAGATGGACTCTCGTTGAAGATCAGCAAGATCAACCAACAGATCCATATAAAGAGCCATGGACTCATCCATTGAAGACCAGCAAGGTCAATCAACCAGATCCATGCCCGGTTTCACAAAACAACTCTTACTCCTTGTTCCAATATCTTCCTCGACGCACGCGTGGGTATCCTGGGCGACCCAGAGCCCGAGCACCGTATGGTCAGCACCCTCTAGGATCCTTCGCAGGTGACCTAGCGCTTCACTCATAGGCCGCTTCCTTGGTCCCTCATCCACCGTACCGGAAGCTCACCATTTAAATCGAACCGAGGCTGGTCAAGACCTCGGTCGACCTTGCTACGCGAGACGTCCTCCATTGACTCTCCGTCAGCAGTTGCAACTTTAACAGTTAGGTCTTCATGACCTTAATCCACAAGATGGTCAAAATGCTTCCCCAGCATTCTTGACATAAAACAGTCATTTACAAACAGTCACAAAATACAGTTTCTAAATCGAACTCTCGTCTTTCCACATTATCCGTCCTTAGTCCACATTACTTATTCAATGTGTACTCATTCTCCAGCATTCTTGACATAAAACAGTCATTTACAAACAGTCACAAAATACAGTTTCTAAATCAAACTCTCGTCTTTCCACATTATCCCTCCTTAGTCCACATTACTCTCGTCTTTCCACATTATCCCTCCTTAGTCCACATTATCCCTCCTTAGTCCACATTACTTATTCCACATTCCATTCAATGTGTACTCATTCTCATCCATTTCCTCATATCGACGACACATTAATTCACATACACATTCACATACACATTTCCTCATATCGACGACACATTAATTCACATACACATTAATTCACATACACATTCACATTCACATCCATGCATCCACATTTACATGCATACATCCATTTTCACATCCTCATTTATACATCCACATCCCATATCCACATTCATACATACACATCCATATCCACATCCATACATCCACATCCACATTCACATTCACATCCACATTCACATCCTCATTTATACATCCACATCCACATCCACATTCACATCCATACATCCACATCTACATGCATACCTCCATTTTCACATCCTCATTTATACATCCACATCCCTTATCTACATTCATACATACACATCCATACATCCACATCCACATCCACATTCATATTCACATCCATATATCCACATCTACATGCATACATCCATTATCATGTCCTCATTCATACATCCACATCCACATACATACATACATCCACATCCACATACATACATACATCCACATCCACATTCCCATTCACATCTATAAATCCACATCTACATCCACATATATACATACATCCACATCCACATTCCCATTCACATCTATATATCCACATCTACATCCACATTTCCATTCACATCTACATCCACATACATACATACATCCACATCCACATTCCCATTCACATCTATACATCCACATCTACATCCACATTCACATCCACATTCCCATTCACATCTATACATCCACATCTACATCCACATTCACATCTATGCATATACATCTTCATGCATACATCCATTTTCACATTCATACATCCATACTCCCATCTCCACATCCACACATCCACATACATACATCCATTTTCACATTCCCATTCATGTAGCCCCATATGCCTTCACATCTAATCTTTTACATCACATCCATTCTCGCCCTATCACAACCCATATACATCTTATCCTATCACATACACTTCTTACCTCATCCCATACACATCTTATCACATCTTAATTCATCTTATCACCTCTTATCACCTCTTATACACCTCTTATCACATCCTATCACATCTCATATCTATTTATAGAATACAAGAGAATTCTTATATTTGATATAAGATTTCTTTACACATTTACTTATGCATAAATTCCATTTAAGGAGATTAATACTTTCGAAGAAAAATCAATCTTTTATGCATCTTCCTATGCATAAATTCATTTTAAATGAAAATGACACTTTTGAATTAAAATTCAATCTTTTATGCATCTTCCTATGCATAAATTCAATTTAGATGAGGATGACACTTTTGAATTAAAAATCAAAAATTTTTTTATGCATCTTCTTATGCATAAAGTCAATTTGGTAGGAATTACACTTTTAGAACACTTTTATAATAAAATAATCAACTTTTATGCATACCTCTATGCATGAAATTCAATTGTGACAAAAGTAACACTTTTACATTAAAATAATCATCTTTTATGCATACCTCTATGCATGAAATCCAATATGATAAAAGTAACACTTTTGATATAAAAAAAATTATCATTTATGCATACTTCTATGCATGAAAATTAAAAATGATAAAAGTAACACTTTTGATATAAAAATTTTCCTTTATGCATACTTCTATGCATGAAAATTAAAAATGATAAAAGTAACACTTTTAATATAAAAAAATTATCTTTTATGCATACTTCTATGCATGAAAATCAATTATGCATAATATAAAAATCAATTTCTCTATGATTACAATGAATATCTTTCAATTAATCTAGGATGATAATTCCTAGAATATGGTAGGAAGTCCTCTTTTTATGCTTTGAATGAAATTATTTTATGCATAATTTTTATAAAAATTTTGCCATAGCTCCGCTGCTATGACTGATAAATCTCAATTTTTCTAAGGGATAAAGCTTATCATTAAGGAAATAATTAAAATGATCTCTAATTGGATCATTCATCCATAATGGATTGAATCATCAATATACATAAACTAAAAGCATAGAAAAAAGCCATTAATTTGGCCTCAAGCATAGCTTAATCTTGGGTTAAGGAAAAGCTTTATGAAAAGCTTGATTTGGATTGAGAATGGGTCATGAGTATGACCATTTCTTGATTGAGAGAGAGAAATTTCATAAAAACTATTAGAATTTAAACATAAATAGAAATTAACTTCAATAGCATTTATTAAATTATGTAACTCTTCTCTAACATTATCAATTCACTTCAATAGCATTAAAAAAAACCATACCAATTAAGCTTCTCAAGCTTGAGAGGGGTTGAGAAGAGAGAAACATTGAGAAATTATAGAAAAGATCAATATTCACTAATTACCTTACAAATTGCTTGATTCTTTGTTCACGGTAGAGGCCCCCAACCAATCAATTGGTTAAGTATGTTGATGGAGCCACTAATGGGGATTGAAGAAAGAGGGAAGCTCCAAAAACTAGTGAATTATTAAATGAATTCACAGTTCTTGGCTTAGGTGGAGTAGAGTAACGATGCATAAACACTATCTATTTTTCAACAAGGGGGAGGCTTCTATTTATAGGAAAAATTGAGCTCCTAACCAAACAAACTGATTCTAGAATTTTCTAAATCAGTTTGGTCAATATTTGACCATTTTTAGGTCAGTTAAGCTAACTTTTTGGAACTAGACTTGAATGAGGAGAGAGGAGAGATGAAATATCTCAATTTTTATGAGTTTAAAACTCATTCAAGCATGTGAAATATGCACCTCCTTTAAAGAACTCCCCTTCCTTACATATGTGTCATAATGGAATCATTTTAATATTGCTCATAGTTTTTTACTAATAAACCTTGTACATTTTCAACTCTTCATCTTATGTGAAATATGCACCTCCTTTAAAGAACTCCCCTTCCTTACATATGTGTCATAATGGAATCATTTTAATATTGCTCATAGTTTTTTACTAATAAACCTTGTACATTTTCAACTCTTCATCTTATGTGAAATATGCACCTCCTTTAAAGAACTCCCCTTCCTTACATATGTGTCATAATGGAATCATTTTAATATTGCTCATAGTTTTTTACTAATAAACCTTGTACATTTTCAACTCTTCATCTTATGTGAAATATGCACCTCCTTTAAAGAACTCCCCTTCCTTACATATGTGTCATAATGGAATCATTTTAATATTGCTCATAGTTTTTTACTAATAAACCTTGTACATTTTCAACTCTTCATCTTATGTGAGCATTTACTCATTTTTGGATACCCAAAATATCTCATATTTTTAATATTGCTCATAGTTTTTTTTACTAATAAACCTTGTACATTTTCAACTCTTCATCTTATATGAGCATTTACTCATTTTTGGGTATCTTCTTTTACAAATTGGATTTATCTCCTCCCTACACATGGATTGATGCTATTGGCCCATAGGAACCTTAATTGGACCATAATCCAAAAATTTCTGAAAATCTAGACCCTTAGGCTAAGGTCCTTTATACCCATTTCCAATTAATTCCAATTGCACATTGGAAAGTTCTTTTTGAATTTCTGTTTCAGGGAAACTTCTTTTAATAAGATGAGTTATTTTTCTATCCAAAAATATTCATACTTTGAATATTCTCTCTCTAGAATATTTTCTCTCTCTAGGTTAAAAGAGTTAGAAACAAGATCTTTATATTTCTGAAGAGGGATTGATTACAGGGGAAGATACTAGACATCAAAAGGGGGTTGGGGGAGGAATCTTACATTCTACCCAACTTAAAAAATGCGAGATGTCCTCATCTCGCAAACTGGGATAATTTCACAAGATGCACGAATATGAGACTTAGAGAAAAATTTTAATCAAGGTTAACCACCAAGAAAAGTCTTAAAGAGAGCAAGATTCAAAATAAGAACAAGATTTAAACTTTATTCATTCTCGAAACTTATACAGTAAGGATAGAAGAACTCTTTACACTTCCATAAGCCCGTCCATCATATGATCACAAAAGCAGCACTCACAAGCTGCGCAAGTATAGGGTAACTCATCTATGGGAATGATTCTGCTGGTTATTGCCGCACCTATCTCAGTGGTATGAGGTGATCTAACAAAAGGACCTCTGAGAGGTAAGCCAAAAACGGGATAAAGGCATATCTTCTCATGAGGAAGAAAACATGCCAGTAAGAAAACCCACTCAGAAAACCCAAGATGCCTTGATCTCATGACACAGTAATATCGGGGACCCAAACCCAAAGCTTCAATAACCATGGCCAAGTAGACATTGTTACGAAAGTGCTGCTGACCCCAGGGTGTTACCCTAGTTATGTTTTGATGATAGGTTCGCCATTTGGTTTGCGCTACAGAAGTTCCCAAGTGAGGGAAAAGTGAGCGCTCATACTGCTCTATAAAATCCTTCTTCACAGATTCACTTGCGTCTTGAAGGTGAGGAATCATTATGGATAAAACTAGTTCTTGTTGCCAAGCCATGAAGGAGATTAAGAAAGAAAGGAGATCGATGGAAGTAAGATTACTGTGAGCGACAAGTAAAAGTTACGACTTATATAAAGGAAGGAGCTAGCGTAACTTAGAAGCCAACGATAACTTGCCACTGAAGTTTTACTGTCTTTCCATGATTTGGGTTTGACACATTTTTCTATAGAAGGCATTAAGAATTTTGAGATAAAGAGATAAAAGAAGCTTGTAGGCTAAGTCACCTACTTTCATTGAATTCAGATATAAGGCTCACAATATTTGGGGGATAACTTCATATACTCCCAAGAGATAAAGAACTTCTTTTGGGCCGTACTCGAATGAAGACCAAAACCTTGATATCCAAAACATCGATTCTCACTTCTGAACTCATTGTTCTGAATCCTTAAAACAGGTGGGACTCTTGAGAAGTATTCTAGAAAAAGGGTCTTCCTTTGTTAAACAGAACTTTCTTTTATTTTAGAGAGGGAATAATTATAAGATCAGAAAGGGAGATTCTTACTCCTGTATACCTCGAAGGCTGGGGAGGAATCTTACATTCTACCCCACTTAAAAAGTGCGAGATGTCCTCATCTCGCAAGGTAGAGGACAACTCTTTTTCTTAACATCCAATTTTATTTTGGGGTTCCTTATATTCTGGTCAACCCAACAGAACACTGGGATAAATATCCCTTATATAGAACTCATCATTAATATTCAGATCATATCATTCATATCTTTAACATGATAATGGTCCATTAGACCGAAAAATTTCCTTCTAAACATTCCTCCACTGGAATTTCAGTCAAGCAAGTTCTCAATTTGTCATCCCTTAACTTGATCTACTGATCAAGTATTAATAGTAACAATTTGACAGCACAACCCACTAATCTCATAGTGATTTGCTGAATTCATTATCATCATTTTAGTTATGAATATCATCACTGGGACTCGTCCCATTCATCCTCATTGTGGTTTTGTTCAGATTTTTATATTTCAACTAATTTCAGAAATCATCATTTTTCAATCAGAATTTTCAATCAGAATCCAATTCAATTCATCAATTCTCAAACAGAATTAAAAATCATATCAACCACATTCGAAATCATCCTCTGGATAGCATTAACGCTTATAATTTCAAGTCTTAGATTTACTCGTATATACTGTCAGTAAAGAGCTGCAGTATACTCTCGGTATATACGGGTAGTCACGGCCCTTGGAATTATAAGGTAAATACCATCATGTCTAGGCCTCAAGCAAGTCAGGGATTCTATATAATTGCGGTACTTCCATCTGAAGACCCAATTACCAAATTACGAATTTTAGTTTGAATATCAAATTGTATGACTTATATCAAATTGTATGACTTATATCACACAATTACAACCTTTTTGTGTTTCTTGATAAATTTTTGACATATTTGTCTTCTCAGTTGATCTTTATTAACCAAATGCTCTGATACCAACTGTGAGATCCCTGTTCCCACCGAGCAACGGATTCAGGATACTGGCAGCGGAAGTAGCACATCATGCGCGGTTAGGGGTCTCACACTCGAGGCCTCGCCCACGGATATCCGGACAAGAGACTAATCCGTCGGTTTGTCCAAAACCGAAACCGAAACCGAAAAAACTTCCTTTACTCGAAAAGCATGGGCGATTCCACCAGGATAACTCTTTACTCTAACGTAGTCAAGATCATTACGGATCAACTGATCTGACTGCACCTTTAATGGTACTTGGTCAAATCAAAGAAGAAACTTGCACTTGGATCATTGGGATTAATGCTTTTTTCTCCCATCAAGAGGCACAGCCGTTGATTCCTATCCATAGAACAATTTCTATCCGGGATTTACTTCATCTATCGTAATAATAGAAATTAAATCTTGATTTACGGATCCATCAGTCCAGCCTAACCCCATCCGATCCCATGGGTTAGCCAACCGCCCAACCACTGTAGTGATGGGATCCAATTTGGAATTTGGTTAGGTTTTGTCCCGGGTACCAAGGAAAAGAGTTCCAAGGCCCCCTAGCCGGAAGTTCATACAAACATAAAACTAGTCACACCACTTACACACCCAATATGAAATTGCCTTTTTCTTAGCATCAGCTAACTTTAAAACAATCCTTTAATGAAACCATAGTACCACTGATCACAATCTTCCAATTTATCCGGTTGATTCATAATTTCCCATCATTCCTTCATCAGAGTATCTATGGCATCATTGGCAACTAGAACGCTCACCACCTGTCCACACAGGGGCCTTTTCAATAGTTCCTAGCCCATAATACTCGGCAATATAATCACCCCCTCTTAATCAAGGTGTTCCATAACTCACCCATCACCCATCAATGTAGCATTACACAACCGTAATCGCTACCTCTCAATGATACATTGGAGTGTCCATCAACCGTAATCGCTACCTCTCAACGCTCCCTCTCAATGATACATTGGAGTGTCCATCAACCAATCATGTGTACGCGTGTCTACCATCTTAGACACCAAGTCCGTTTTGAGCCAACTCGCTCAAACGGCGGAACCACTGAATCTGATTTTAACGTAGAAGTTCGGGTGGGAACACTCATGCGCATGCATCTCACACGTGCATCGCTCATGTGTTCCACACGGGAACACGGATTATGGAAGGAGGCCGGAAGCAATTAATGCGAGAGAGCAGGATTGTAGCCATGGGAACATAAAGACGCACATAAATTTTTCATATTTTTATGTCGATTTTGCCGAAGTGCAATGTAAATCGTTTTAGGCCAATGTGGGTTCTAAATGAGAGTTCTAAGTGTATTAAGCAAGGCTCACTTATGGGGTTGTCTGCCCATGTGTGAAAGAGGCCTAGGGTTAGGGTTAGTGACATCTCTACAAAAGAGATGTTAGCTAAAGAAAGAGTACGTTTTTGGCCATTCTCATAAGCTATTGAGTAAAGCTCTTGAGCTCTCAAGCTATGGCAACTCTCTAACTCTCTCTCTATTGTACTCTAATGAGCATCAAGCTCCAATGAGTATAGCTCCACTTCTTTCTCTTGATCTATTTTAGCATCATTGAAGTAGATTAATCTATGATTAGTTGAATGCTTCTTTCTTTCTCTTGTGTATGCATGCTTGTAGCGTGTGTGTGTGTAGTCTCCATTGATGCAAGCTCTTGCCCACTTCATTGGCAACAATGAGTTATTCATGGATAGACTCTCTCTATGAGCTTGTGGGTTTGTGAATGTTACATTCTATGCTTGCTTAAGCTTGTGGGTTAGTAGATGCACGATTATGGGTTTGCTGGCATTAGGGAAAGCTAATATTTAATCAATGTTTGAATTGGATGAAGAGATTGCCATGCATTGCTTGTTCTCTTGATTAGTGTAGTGGATTTAAGGGATTGAGAGATTGATTGAGGTGTTGAATGGTTGAATCACCAAGTGGTGGTTCGTGTATGTGAGCTCTCCCTCAACGTTGTGACGATTGTCAAAGGACCAAACCTCCCATCACAAAGGACAATATGACATTGCGGCTTATGTTAAGCACACGTGCGTTTGCCAAATGGGGTATTGATTTTGTCGGTCCCATTAAACCTCCAGCTCGTCACACGCATGCCGAATATATTATAGTCGCAACTGACTATTTGACCAAATGGGTAGAAGCAAAGGCTACAGTCAAAAATGATGCCAGAACCACAGCCAAGTTCTTGTATGAGTTCTTGTATGAGTACGTGTTTACACGCTATGGCTTACCTATTGAAATCGTTAGTGATCAAGGTGTGCACTTTGTGAATGAGGTCATAGAGTTTTTACTTCAAGAATTTATGGTAATTCACAAGCGTTCTGCACCCTATCATCCCCAGACCAATGGTCAAGCTGAGAGTACTAAGATTCTCTGCAGAGCACTCACAAAGATTGTTGAGGGACATAGGACTGATTGGGAGAAAAAGTTGCACTCAGTTCTTTGGGCATATAGAACAGCCTATAAAACATCTGTGGGCACAACCCCATTTGAGCTTGCTTTTGGGATAGATGCAATTCGTCCCATTGAATTTCTTGTACCTACTCTATGAGTTGCTAAACAATTTTGGACTGGACTGGTCATGAGCTTTCTCAACGCATTGATGAATTGGAAAAGCTTGATGAGACCCGCTTATTGGCGGTTATGGGGATGTATGCCGAGAAGAGGAGACAAAAGCAATGGTATGATCGAAATGTAACAACTGGCCGATTCAAAAAAGGGGACCTTGTGCTCTTGTACACACTTAAGAAGCATAAGAGAAAGCTCAAGAAACATGGCCTAGGACCGTTTGCAGTGCACGTTTAGAGACACTAGAAGGTGAGAAAATCCCTAACTTCATTAATGGAAGTCGTCTCAAGAAATACAATGAACCATTAACTGAAGCCATGCTTCAACAAATGCATGCTGCCCACACACGGAAAGAAGCACATGACCTACTTAAATGTCAGGCTCAAGAAGAAGCTAACGCTAGAGTTGCAAAAGCCAAGGAGCGTCACAAGGCTTCTGTGTTGACCTTACAGTTGGCTACTGATGAGGACAATATGTCGATCCTTTCAATATTCACGTGTGTCTTCATCTTCATGAGACTACCTACTTTGTCTCTGCCTTAATTGACTTTGGTGCAGATTATAATGTTCTCTCATTTGACACATGGGGTAGCCTTGGGACAACCGACACTTGTGCACATTCCTATTGACTTACGAAGCTTCTCAGGTGAAGATACCCCTATAGAGGGAAAATGTGTCATTATGATATCCATTCAGGATCACCAGATGTCAGCTCCCTTTTATGTGGCTAGTAAGTCCAAGGCAGTGGGGTAGAGGTTGTTCTTGGTCGATCATGGTTGTACCAATTGTTCATTAGATTGGAAGAATAGACAATACAAATTGCAAATTGATTCTGATTGCATCTTGGGATCTGCTGCTCCACAAGTTTTATCATGTCAAAAGGGTGGTAGTTCTACCTTACCCAACCCACTTTCAACATCTGCTCTTCAAGCTCCAAGACAAATGATGTGGATAATCGATGAGTCCTCAAGTGAGGGCCATGGCTGGCATGTTCCAACTACTCTAGTCACTACTCAAAGAAGGCCAGGCAAGAAGGAATCGTCAATTTGGCTACCCAAAGATGCGTACAAACTTGTACCATCTAGCCTAGTTGCTAAACATCCTAAAAAGAATATCTTTTCCAAGCCTAAGCCTCAGATTGTTACTCATTGGGTCCCAAAGCATATTCTTAAAGCACAAGGCTATTATGAGGGTGCAACAGCACTTTGGCTTCCCAAATGCCATGGGTTGCTAGAGCCAGAAGAGTGTATCAATAAGATTCCAAAAGCCAATCACCAGTTGTCCCAACTTCTCCACCATCAACTTGTGTACCTAAGACAAATCCAACTTTACATGAGTCTCCTTTGAGCATAGATTCTAGCACTTCACTGTCTAAATCCTCTTATCTTGCTCAAATTCCTCTATCCTTCCCACTAAGAAGGACATACCCAAAACCAAAGGTAAGGCATTAACACTACAATTGAAGCTCTTTGGTAGATCAGTGTTGTTGAGATATCGAGCTCGTCTAGTGAGGCGGTGGACACTGATGACCCGCCTGGAGGATAAGCCCCACACTTACACCACTGGCATGGTTGGTGAGATCTTGGGTGATATGCGGCCAGTGGGATGACAGGCTGTGTGACAGCCATTCTAGAGACTGGCATAGTTATAGCGCCAGCTCATTTAGTTGGGTTCACACTATAGAGAACCCGTGTATGTATTGGTTGAGTACCTTTCATATTGAGTGTACTCTTATCTTTGTATATGGTGTGTTGAGTGTTGAGTGAAGAAGAAGAAGATTTTCAGCCTCTCACCTTGTGTGTTCTCTATTAGGGTTTTGTGAGAGTGTGTGTGTGCTTGGAAGAGCTCAAGCTCTCTTCCCCCCTGCATCTTTTCATGGTATCAGAGCCTGGTTCGTGCTAAGGGCTGAGCTGCAAGCAAGAGAACCACAGGAAGCGGTACGAGGGTAAGAGCTTCAACTACTCTTCCCTATTTGTGTTGGTGACTACACCCTTGTCAGGAGCTCTACGGGAGGCACCGGCAACGATCTCTGATTGAGGAGCTTTCTTTGCGGGAGTAAAGCTATAGGGCAACTATACTGTCCTATTGGATAAAAAAAAAACTAGGATGAAAACGCGTTTCGGGCGCGTCTAGACCTCCGTTTTTCAGAAAGCAGGCGATTTTGAGCACTGCGGGTAAGTCATCGATTCTCTGCAGAACTCTATTTTAAGATCACCAGACCAGATTTGAGCTATGCTGTTGGGGTGGTGAGTCAGTTTATGCAGGTTCCATGGAAATCGCATTTGGATGCATTGAGACGCATACTGAGGTATGTGAGGTCTACTTTGCATTGTGGACTATTCTATGAGACTGGGACAGAGATATATGTACATGGGTACACAGATGCTGATTGGGCTGGTAGTATCTCAGATAGAAGATCTACTAGTGGCTTCATGTTTTCTTTGGGGAGTGCTGTTGTGACTTGGAGCAGCAAGAAGCAGCCTACGGTTGCTCTATCGAGTGCAGAGACCGAGTACAGAGGAGCTGCTATGGCAGCATGTGAGGTAGCTTGGTTGAGAAAGCTACTTGCAGATTTGGGTCTATCAGTGGATAGGCAAGTTGTCATTTTCTGTGACAACATTAGCAGTATACAGTTGGCCAGGAACCCAGTTTTTCATGCTCGCACGAAGCATATAGAGGTCCACTACCACTTCGTCAGAGAGAAGGTCTTGGCAGGAGACCTTGATCTTGTTTATGTCAGCACAGAGGATCAGGTAGTTGACATCTTCACCAAAGCATTGGGTACAGAGAAGCTCCGCAGATTCAGGGCTTTGCTTGGTGTACATGAGATGGAGTTGAGCTCGAGGGGGAGTGTTGAGATATCGAGCTCGTCTAGTGAGGCAGTGGACACTGATGACCCGCTTGGGGGATAGGCCCCACACTTACACCATTGGCATGGTTGGTGAGATCTTGGGTGTGATATGCGGCCAGTGGGATGACAGGCTGTGTGACAGCCATTCTAGAGACTGGCATAGTTATAGCGCTAGCTCATTTAGTTGGTTTCACACTATAGAGAACCCGTGTATGTATTAGTTGAGTACCTTTCATATTGAGTGTACTCTTATCTTTGTATATGGTGTGTTGAGTGTTGAGTGAAGAAGAAGAAGATTTTCAGCCTCTCACCTTGTGTGTTCTCTATTAGGGTTTTGTGAGAGTGTGTGTGTGCTTGCAAGAGCTCAAGCTCTCTTCCCCCCTGCATCTTTTCAAGTGTTTGAATAGTCTCACTTTTACTAATGTGGTTCCTTCTGCCATTACAGGATTGTGTTCTTTTTGAGATGATCTTATCTACTTGTTTTTGATAGGGATTGTAATGCTGGATATGAGTGTATAAAGTTTGAAGTTTCTAAATTTCATTGTTCTACGCGCCCAGATACCTCTTGATGGATACTTGGCGAGATACATGTCCACCATACATTGACCCTGATAGTACTCAACCTGAACATCGCGGGGGTTATAGTGCTCCTCCTTTTCAAACTCATTCTAGGTACTTTTATGCTCCCTTAGGTGAAATTTGCTGTGGGCATCACTTTGTCACTTTATTCTATCAATAGCATCATCCATTTCCACATTGTCAAGAGTGTGCACGACTCGTATTAGGGGAAGCTTCACACATTTGTTGGCTATGCCGCTTTTACTTTCGACGATATGGCATGGGCTTTATGAAACAAATTGTGGGAATTACACCCCAATGCCATAACCTTCTTGATATGAGAGTACCAGATCGAGGACCAAATCAACATAGATTTCCTGAGGAGGTTCAAGCACAACAATGGAGGGATACATGCATAAATGACTTGCAACCACCTATCTTGCAAGACCTTCTTCCCCTAGCCTCAACATGTCAATTTTGGATCACTATGAGCACCTATATTGAGCAATTCCAAAATCGGCATTGTCTGCTTAACCTTCCCATAAGCGAGGAATTTTAGCGAGGAAGCACTCCTTCCTCTACGACCTTCTCCAGAGGCCGACTTTCTTAAGCTCTAGAAGTATATTAGTTATCCCTAGTGGTAGCTACCTCTCTTAGGTATGGGCTAGGTGCTACGATAAACAAAAATTTACGAAACACATGCCCTAAAAAATATATAGAAGTGACTTGAGACATGGCGTGTCTACGGCCATGTGGTAGGACCTTGGGTTGTTTTAGCACCTTGGGGCCGATGCCTTGGTTTCCATGGGGTGAACACTAACATCTAAAAGATTAAGAAGAAGATCTACAAGGACTCTATCGCCTTGATAGATGCTGGTAGGACTCTGGGTACATTATGGGCCCTCCAGACCGATGCCCTCATCTTCATGGGGTACTCCTTATGTCAAAAAGAAAGAAAAGGGTCTGTCGCCCTTGAGAAGAGGTCTCTTGGCCATTGCTTGGGTCTCATTGGGATGGAACCTTCCTCTTTATCAAGCTAAAAATAATAATTCTCTTTAATCTTCTGCTCTTTACAAAAAAAACAAAAAACAAAATGACGCCTCAGGGCACGTTTCACACACGCGCCCGCACCATCATGCTCTCCCTTCCCGTGACCAGTCTCAAAGAATGACCAAATCACTGGGATACTAGACTGCACATCCACCTATAAATCCATAAAAGATAGTCTTAGTTATTGTTTTCCTTAAGATGTTCTAGTGAATTTAGTTTAATTTTGCAAATGTAAGAGAACCATAAGTACTGCCTGTAGAGCCAATAGAATTATCGTGATGACTTGAACTGTGCGCCACAACCATCCGACACAACCCATCGCGCTGGGCCACGTATGATCCCACAATCTCCTAAAAAATCATCATGGAGACGAAAACAGTGTTGCACAAAATGTGCATCATTTGAACGATCATCATCACTGATATAGAAATGATACTCTCGAATAATGACACGGGTCTCGGGGGTACTCGCTATTCCATCTACATGAGCCTCTGCATGTCGATAGCTAATGTGGACCATAATAGCAACCTGGTGAGGTAAGCAATACAGACATTAAAGACACAAAAAATCAAATAAGTAATGTAGCTCAAACACGAAACAAATATTATGAAATATAACCATTACCTGCTCTGAGAAGTAATACTCAGATTGTATCTCCTGAAAAGGTGTGAAGGTGTAGTTCTCTGCAAAATCAATCACAGAGATGACCACACCAATAGGAAACTCTACCAGGCATGCTCGGAACTGACGATCCTGCCACATGGCACAATGACTGTGCCGTATATAGGGGTAGATCTGCTCCCTAAATGTGGCTGTGAAGTGACCGTGGTGTATGTTTGTCCACGAGCTGCAACTTCCTGGACTATCCCACCACTCTGGAGCTGGTGTGTCCCATACTCATAATGTTGCCATGCCACTATCTCTTGGTCACTTGCATCAAGATCTACCATCTGTAGATGTGCAAGTGAACCACATGATGTGCAATTGCTCTCGACACAAGGCATCCTATGGAACTGGGCATCCTCCGTGCGTGCACACAAAAGAGAGTGGATGAAATCACGAGGACTACGAGGCAACTCTCTATGCCCACTAAGAGAATGGAACACATCATAAAAAAGTTTGAACTCAACATGGTAGCGACAACATGTGTGAGTACCTCACAAACCAAGACTTACACCCCTCAAATTACCTTTGCCCAATTTTAAGCTCTGGATACGAAGCCACAAACTGAGAATACAACTCAGTTTGGGTCATTTCAAGAAAGCAAGCACCGTGCTCAATGAACACTCCTCTTGTCTCTCTCTTACACAAAGCTTTTTTGAAAACTGGTGAGGCATGACAATTCTCCTCCCAAAAACTTTCTATCGAGGTTCTAGTGGTTTCATCTAGTAGGCGATCATGCCTAGCTACACGACCACTACTCGCCCACAAAGCACCAACCTCATTGGCATCTAAACTTTGTCGCGCCTAATAGACCCAACTCTAAGTGTGTGTGGTGCTATGGAAAGGATGCGAGATGTGGCACTAACCTTACCCTTCATTTGGGAGCTACTTATGGCTGCCACAATAGCCCGTCGAGCAGCCAAAGCATCCGCAGAGTTCCTCTTCTTGTTAACTATAAGGAATGACGACACTTTGTAGCACCGCCATGCCAGCTCTCCTCTCTCTTCGACCTCCAATGTCGGAAAGCACCCTACAGTTGGCCATGTTGGGCAGATCAATCAAAGCATCAAGCACACATGCCTGTGATGAAGGCGTGAGGTCTTTGAAATAGGAATGAAAGATTGCATGGGCACGACGATGTGCCCCTGACTTTGATAGTTCTTTCCTATCCACACTAGGGGCGCCCAAAGGAGGGGGGGTGGGTTCTTGTAGAAGAGAAGGGGACTCAGGAAGGGCGGGTTAATGTGGATTATCTAAACTAAGGGATAGTGGCGGGGAAGAGGGCGGAGGGAGAGGAAGTGGAAGAGGAAGAGCAAGGCTTGGATCATCGCCAACAGAAGGTGTTGTCCTATCACGTTTTCGACTCCTACGACTTTGAGAACCCATTCTCAAGGAAGCTAAGAGAGAAAATATTATAAAGGCTCAACGATGGGATAGTACTAGAGATAAGTGTGGGATAGTACTAGAGATAAGTGTGGGATAGTACTAGAGATGTGTGATTATATAGGAAAAATAGGTTATCCACTTCAAATATAATTGGATTTCCTATCTAAGATTGATTGGATAATTAAGATAAACTATTATCCACTTAAAAATTAATATTATTAATAATATTTATTAACCACTCTAAATATTTATCATTACTAGATATATAAATATATCTTTAAATATATCTTTTATTTTATAATTATATAACTGCTTTTTTTTAATAAAGTGTTTTTTTTCAAATTTTATTTAAAGGTTTATTCTACATAAAGTATTTTTTTTAAATTTTATTCAAATGTTTATTCTACATAAATTTTTTTCAAGAAATATTAAATTAAAAAATTATTTTTTTTAAATTAAATAATATGAACTTTAATAATAATATTATTAATCTAATTTTAAAATATAATCCTTTAAAATTAGTGATTTTAAATTCTTTTATTTAATAAGTTATATATATTTTATTATTTAAAATTTTATATTCTATTTCTCTAAATTACTAAATTAACTTTTTCAAAAATATGTTTAAGAAAAAAGGGGAGGTGGGAAGGAGGTGCCACGTGTCACATGTGTGCATGACATGTGGCATTCTCTTGACATGTGGCACTATTATGGTTGATGTGCAAATTCCATGATGTGGCATGCCATGTCACCAAGTGCGAGGTGGCATGCAAAGGTGGCAAGAAGATGTGGCATTAATGATGACTAGGATGATGAGGTGGGGAGTCAACTAGGTTGACCATGTTGACATGGAGGGTGGAGGTGGCAAGCTGCTTATGTGGAGGTGGCAAGCTGAGGTGGCAAGCTGCTTATGTGGATCCTCTCGAAGCTCATGTGGACATAAAGTGGCATGCATATATAAGATTAGTGCCTACCTAAGCCTCACACATGGAAGCTTTGAAGTTTACCAAGCCTAGATTTCCAAACCTAACTAGGATTGGCTTTAGACTTGAAAAGGGGAGAGTGGACACAATATGGGAATTTTCACTTGGGAGGATTGAAAATGGACCTTCCCATACTCAAATTAAGCCAAATTTTTTTTAATAAATTCATGGCAACAAGAGTATTGATCCCTAGAGTTTTTAGATTGAAATATTCAATATTTAATTTTCTAGAATTAAATTACAATTGATTTAATGGGCCTTTGACAGTCATAATATTTAATTTTCTAGAATTAAATTATAATTGATTTAATGGACCTTTAACAAATTTTCCAAAGTAAATCTACAAAAATCCAACTGTTAGATTTGTAATTTTACCTTATACCCACATTATACTAATCTTTCCCAATCTAATCATCACTAGATCCATACAATTTGAGCATTTTAAATGGTAGATGTGGTGGGAGGATAAAATAGTATGTTTTTTAATAATTCTAATACATTTTAAATAATATAGAAAATAGTAGAACACATCAAAAATTACTCGATAAATCAAGTTAAGCTCTATGTTATTTGTATTTGTGATATGCAAAGTGGGAACATCATATGAGTAATAATGTAAAAGTTATAGGCAATTTACTCACATTTACTGTACTTGTCTAAACCTACAACAGGGCCTGTATACAAACTTGGTTTCCAAAGAAAAGGGGATTCGATCAGATTATAGTTTTAGGTGCCCAACTTTGCATAGGATGTTTCATTAGAAGACCTTGAAGTGAAACTCCTTGGCTAACTAGGAGAGATTGGCTATTCTTCTTGAAAAAATGCCCGTTTTCCAGCTAAAGCCAAGGGCGCCCACTACATGAAACTAGATAATCTCATCTTGCAACCACCCATTAGCTAAATGTCTCTTCAGCTACCCCTAGAAAGGTGGTGCCCCCTAGAAGGGGGCACCACCTTTTGTGTCCCTTGGGCTTCCGTTGTCCACAACTTACTTCCCATTTTACTTTAACTTTAATGCCTATTATGTTGGATAAATGTAATCCCAACTCCTTAGTCCAAATTAATATGTGGAGGATAGGCTAGTGGTCAGTGGTGGTTGGTGTGTAAAGCCTACAAATGGTTGGTGCATGTTGTTCATGCAACTCATGCAACTAAAAATAGGGTAGAGGAGTCTCTAAATAAGGTACAAGTCGTGATCAAGTGATTATGTAAGTTTGGTTTATGTCTAATTACAATTAGTGTTGCCATATATATATAGGCAGTGATGTGTGTGAACACACTTAGGACCGTCGGGGTACTTTTTCCCTCTTTAGGAGGTTTTTCCCCCGGCTTGTATATACGCCCATCCTTCTAGGGCTAACTTATCTTTTGTACATTGAAACAATCTAATACTTAGTGTTGTGTGCATTCTTGCTTCTTCTTCTCCAAGCTTTGTGTGCTTTCCTGCAATCCTAATTCCAACAATTGGTATCAGAGTAGGCATCGGCTCCCAGGGCTACGTCGCCAGCACTCTCCGACTCACGTTCTTCGATTGAGGTGAGCTTTCACGAGCGCTTGCAGGTCCCTATACTCTGCAAATAATCCTGTAGGGTACTGCATTCTCAGAAATCGCATCTGAGGTCATTTCGGGCTCCGTTTTTTGCATTTCAAGTTCTGCACAGGTGTTTTTGTCATTTTGTGCAGAAAATTTTGACAGTGCAATTTTCTGCAAAAAACAGGCATACGTACTCTATTGTGGACCGTGCTACATAGCACGAGTTGTTTTCTGTTCAGTCTTTGCTTCATTACAGGTAGCTTTTGCATCAGTTTCAGTTAGTGGCCATGGCTGATAACAGCAATGATGTATTTCACATGTTATCTGCTGATGAGATAAATTGGATGGAGATAGCAACTACCCACTTTGGGCATACATGATGCACCATGTTTTGGTTGCAAAAGGAGTGTGGAACATTGTGCAGGGTATGGATGTATGTCCAGGTTCTGTGGATGTAGGATCTGTTGAGGATGTTGCAGGTTCTAGTAGCTCTACTGTTGCTACTGTTTTACCCACTGCTGAACAAGCTCGTTGGGATGGTAAAGATGCGCACGCTCATGCCTTGATTGCACTTTCTGTCAAACGTAACATCACCCCACATATTCGTTCAGATAAAACAGCAAAATAGGCTTGGGATATTCTAGCTGGTTTGTATGCAGGTCATAAATAACGAGGCAAAATCTCTTACCTCCTGCGTAAAGAGCTAGAATTGAAGATTATGCAAGAAAATGATGACATGAATGTTTTTCTTGCTGAGATTAAAGATCTCAAAGAACAGTTGATTTCTACAAGTGAGATTATTCCTGATCATTCTCTTGTGCAGACTGTTCTTGATGCTTTACCTGAGACATATCAGACTTTTGCTTCCACGTAGAGACTTCTTACTGAGGACAGACCTGATGCTCTCAAGTATGATACTTTAGTCAAAAAGCTCTTGCAAGAAGCGCAGTCCAGGCAGCATGCAGTTGATCAAGCATTTATTGCTGTCCACCAGCAATAAATGAGTAGAGAAGAAGTGGTAAGGCAGCCCCTTCCACTGTTTCTTCTCCTATTAGTAGGTCTGCGACTTCTTCTCCTTCCACAGGTAGCAACAAGAAGTCTGAGAAGGCTCTTGATAAAGGCAAGAAAAAGACCAAGGGTAACTATTGTAAGGCAAATGATCATGTCATTAAGAATTGCCCTAAGCTAAAGGCTAAAGAGGCAAAGAAGAAAGAGTCAAATGCAGCCACAATAGCGGGGATGCTTCTACAAATGTAGATTCTGCAAATGTTGTGCAGGATACAGAATGGGCATTTAGCGTGTATTGCTAGTATGACCCATCTGTACATGATGCATGTTTGGCAGTTTCTGTTGACTCTAATGTATGGTATTTTGACAGTGGTGCTACAAAGCACATTACCTCGTATCGTGATATGTTCACTTGTCTTGAGGCTGTCTCTAATGGGAATACTGTCACATGTGCCAATAATGCTTCTTACCTAGTGAAGGGCATTGGTAAAATTATGCTTTACTACTGCAAATGGCAGTGCTTTCACACTTTCAGATGCTTTGTATGTGCCAGGGATAAAGAAGAATCTATTGTCTGTCTCTGCGCTTGCTAGACTTGGACTTGTAGTTAAATTTGTGGATGACAGATGTACTGTTCATGATTTGACTTCTGGTGATACGATTATTGCATCTGGCACCTTGTTTCGTGGGCTGTATAGGCTCAATTCTTATGACAAGTGTGTGGAAGATTCAGCAAATGCAGTTTCTGATGAAAAGGCAGTTTCAGATGCAAAACTATGGCATGCTCGTTTTGGTCATCTGAACTTTGCTAGTTTGCTGCATTTGCAGAAATTTGATATGGTTGCTTCATTGCCCCCTCTTGAGGCACCATTGAAACATGTTTGTGAAGGCTGTATTTTGGGCAAAATGGAGCGTTCTGCGTTTCCAAAGGATGGTTTTGTGCGGGCCACTCGCAAATTACAACTTGTACATAGTGATGTATGTGGGCCTATGCAAACACTTGTACATAGTGATGTATGTGGGCCTATGCAAACACTTGTACTTCGTGACTTTCATTGATGATCACTCAAGGCATGCATGGGTATATCCACTGAAGGCAAAGTCCAAAGTGTTTTTGTGCTTCAAATAGTTTTTTCTTATGGTTGAAAATGTATCCAATTGTACTGTGGTGGGCACCCTCTGTTCTGATCGAGGGGGGGAGTACTTGTCTAAAGAGTTTGATGCATTTCTGGCTAGTCATGGGATAAAACACCAATGTACAATGCCGTATACCCCTCAGCAAAATGGTGTTGCTGAGAGGAAAAACAAGTCACTTATGGAGATGGCACGATGTATGGTCAAGAGCCAAGCTTTGCCACATGCGTTTTGGCTTGAGGCTGTCATGTGTGCTGCATATGTACTCAATAGGTGTCCCACTAAGGCCTTGCAGTCTTTTACTCCATACGAAGCTTGGCATGGCAGGAAGCCTTCTATTGGTCACTTGCGTGTCTTTAGTTGCTTGGCCTATGCTTTATTGCCTGTGCAACAACGCAAAAAATTGGATGATAAGGCTGTCAAATGCATTTTTGTTGGTTACAGTGCTGAGAGCAAGGGTTACAGATTGTATCATCCGCAGTCAAAGCGTATCTTGATTAGTCGAGATATTGTTTTTGTGGAAGATGCTGTGCAGCCTTTGTTATCATGTACCAAAGAGACAGGTGTGAGCTCACGGGATGTATTTGATACATTGTTGCCTCTGTTTACAGGTGGGAATTCAAATGTAAGTCCTAATGAGGCAAATATTTAACCTATGCAGATTTCAAACGACATCATAGATCAGCCTATTTCTGATGCAGATTTACAGGATGTAATTTCTGAGGATAGGGCTGAAAATGAGCAGGCTAGAGGTATGCCTAAATGGCTCGTGCAAACCTTGCGTGATAGTAAAATTGATGCACCTATATCTAGTCGTACTCATTCAGGTTTTCAGCATGCCTCTTATGCATCAGATTGTTATGCTTTGGCTGTGTCTAGTATGTGTGAAGAGGAAGAACCTCTTTCATTTGTGTCTAGTATGTGTGAAGAGGAAGAACCTCTTTCATTTGATGAGGCACAAAAATCAAAAAATTGGTTGGCTGCAATGCAAAGTGAATATGATGCTATAATGAAGAATGGTACATGATCTTTGTGTGATTTGTCTATTGGTAAAAAGGCCATTGGATGTAAGTGGGTTTTTAAGTTGAAATGAAAGCCAGATGGCAGTGTTGATCGCTATAAGGCTAGACTTGTTGCAAAGGGTTATGCTCAAGAAAAGGGCATTGATTTTGATGAGATCTTTGCTCCTACTTGTTGTATGACTACCATTCGTAGCATTTGTGCATTGGCAGCTCATAATGGTTGGAATGTACATCAGTTGGACATAAAGACTGCGTTCTTGAATGGAGATTTGCATGAGGAGGTGTATGTATCGAAGCCTCATGGTTTTGTTCAAAGAGGGTAGGAAAAACAAAGTGTGCAGGTTGAAAAAGGCTTTATATGGTTTAAAGCAAGCTCCACGAGCTTGGTATGAAAAGATACATGCATATTTGACTACACATGGTTTTCAGAATAGTCCAACAGAAAGCACTTTATATGTTAAATGTGTGGATGATGTACATCTAATCATTGCTCTCTATGTCGATGACATGCTGCTCACAGGACCAAATGAAAGTCATATTGCTAATTGTAAGGCTGATTTGAATGCCTCTTTTGAGATGTCAGATTTGGGGCATTTGCATCATTATTTGGGGATACAATTTAAGCAGTGTGATGGAGGTGTTGCTTTGTGTCAGACAAAGTATATTGAGACATTGTTACGGAGATTTGGCCTTGAAGACTGCAAGCCTATTGCTACTCCAATGGAGACAGGTTTGAAGTTGAGTCTTCATGATGCTGGAGATCACTTTGATGTCACACTCTGTTAGACAGCTGTTGGTTGCCTCATTTATGTATGCATTACGAGGCCGAACATTCAGTTTGCAGTCTCACAGGTGAGCAGGTTTATGCATAGCCTAGGGTCTCAGCATTGGAAGGTAGTTAAACGCATCTTTCGCTACTTGAGTGGCACCATACATCTTGGGTTGTTTTATCCCAAGGGGAGATCATTGCCGCCAGATTTACATGCTTTTTCGGACTCAGATTGGGCTGGTTGCTATGACACAAGAGTGTCCACAAGTGGTTTTTGTTTCATGCTCGCGGTAGCTCATGCATATCTTGGTTGAGCAAGAAGCAACCTACTGTGGCCACTTCTAGTTGTAAAGCTGAGTACAGGGCAGCTTTCACAGCTTTCATGCTCGGTAGCTCATGCATATCTTGGTTGAGCAAGAGAAGCAACCTACTGTGGCCACTTCTAGTTGTGAAGCTGATGAGTACAGGGGCAGCTTTCACAGCTATGGTTAAGTGTGTGTGGCTCAGACGGCTTATGGTGGCTGACTTGGGTGTTGGATAGGAGTCTGCCACCTCTATCTTCACTGACAGTCAGAGCGCATTGGCAGTTGCGAGAAATCCAATTTTTCATGCTCGCACAAAGCACATTGAGGTGCATTATCACTATGTCAGGGAGAGACTCTCAGCAGGAGAGATCAGCTTGGCCTATGTGCCAACATAGGACAACCTCGCCGATCTTTTCACAAAGGCGCTTCCTCGTGAGAAGTTCGAAGCTTTCCGCAAAGCTTTGGGCTTGCTCCCCTTTGTGGACTGATCTACTTCGGGCATGGCACTCCCCTATACATGAGTGCCAGCTCTCGTTCACACCATCACTCCTAGGGGGGATTTGTTGCCATATATATATATAGGCAGTGATGTGTGTGAACACACTTAGGACCGTCGGGGTACTTTTTCCCTCTTTAGGAGGTTTTTTCCCCCGGCTTGTATATACGCCCATCCTTCTAGGGCTAACTTATCTTTTGTACATTGACACAATCTAATACTTAGTATTGTGTGCATTCTTTCTTCTTCTTCTCCAAGCTTTGTGTGCTTTCTTGCAACCCTAATTCCAACAATTAGTGTCTTCTTGTGTTAATCTCATATCAATTTTCTGCATATACCAATTTTTGTCCCTCATATTCATGATGTCTTGTACAATCTTTGATCCACCTTGATTATGTTTTTGATCAATCTTCATAGCTTAGTTATCATATCCAACATTTGGTATCAGAGCTTGACTCAATTAGGTTTAGTTGATTAGCAAAAATCTTAATCAATTTCTTAATCACCATAGCCAGTTTTTCTCAGTTTGAACCACATGCTATAGTTTGATTCCATGTGTGCACCTGAGTTGATTCTAGCCCAAGATTTTGATATTGACTCTTAGATTAGCTCCCATGCTTGCTACAATTCGAAGATTAACGCCCAATTCCATTGCAGTAGCGCGAATTTATCATCGCTAGCCAAACAGCCATTTTTCTGTTCATTGAATTAATTCGCTGTCTTCGCTTCGAATTGAGCCAATTCCTTTGAGGTGATGTAAGTCCATCAAGTGAAGATTCATCATACCAAATCTTGTGATATTTGGTGGATTGTAGCTGCTGTGTACGAAGCTAATTTCCAGTCGCCCCTTTTCTGTAATTTTTGCTCCTCCAACATGGTGATACCAATTTTGATTTATATTGATGATATTTTTACTATTTGGGCTTAAATCATCTATGTGAGCAAGTATTCAACATTAATCATCATATTTCATCATCATGAGTTCTAAATTTTCCGACAAATTCAACGGAGCTGGGTTCCATACCTGGCAAATCAAGGTGAAGGGCTACCTCATGAAGAAAAATCTGTGGAGTATGGTCAAACCACTTACTGAAGATGAAGCAGGTATTTGCAGTTACAAGAGCTACAACGGCTGCACTTCAAGCAAAAGATGAACAAGCACTTGGTATTATCATTACTGCTTTAGAAGATGATTTTATTCATTATATTGATGATGTTGAGTCAGCTCTATGGAAGCTTGGGAATTATTAGAACGTACTTTTGGTGCAAAGGCAAAGCATTCCAAGATCAGTTTGAAGATGCAACTCTTTGATCTAACCATGGAGAGTAATGAAAATTTAGCAGCTTTGATTAACAGGTTGAAGGGCTTAATGACACAGTTGGTTTATGTTAAATCTCCTATTCCTGAAGAAGATGCTATTGCTATCCTGCTTTAAAGCTTACCTTCAAGCTTTAGACAAATTGTGACGGTACTTAAAGAGAAGGAGCCAGTCCCTTCTTTGGAAAGTATCATAAATTCTTTGCAGGAAGAAGACAAGAAGATTACAAAGGATGTGATAGATCCTTATGCATATACTGTTACTACGACATCGGCAAAGAAGAAGTGTACTATTTGTGGTCGTACAAATAATCTTACTAAGGATTGTTTCTCCAAACATCCTTGTGAGCATTAGGGCCAATTTGGACAAGAAAAGGGCTGTCTAAGGATCTAAAAAGGGGCAACTTAAAAAAGACCATGAAGATCTTACCAAAACTATTCAACATGGGTACTCATTGGATAGAGCTCATCAAGCGCCACCTGTGGACCATTTGAGCGCTAAATTTGGAGTTCATATGTAAAAGTTATGGCTAAAATAGTGCAAAATGTTCCAAAAGTAAGTGAAGGAGATCTTGACACGTGTACAAAAATGCCATACTTCTTGACACGTGTACAAAAATGCCATACTTCTTGACACGTGGCTCCTCCTTGACCCTTAGATCAAGAATAGAGAAACCCTAAACAGCCCTTTTTTCATCCAAATTGGCCCTAATGGTATTGTGGAAAGACGAATCATCCATCCTCAAAGTGCTACCAAAAAGATCAAAAACAAGAAAAGGCACATGTGGTTGAAGAAGTCAACCAACAAGAAGAAACAAATCTTTGTTCTAGTCTCAGTATAAAAGATGTAGATGAGGAGTATGCTTTTTAGATTATGTCATGTATGTGGTTGAGTCAAGACTTATGTTGTTCCAACTTGACGAGTTGTAGAGGAGAGTACACTACCCTATGTTGTTGTTGTTAAGGGGGGACTCTTACTCATTGTGTCAAGGAGGTTTGTTAGACTTGATTCATGTTTTGTAAGAAGTTGGTCTTAAGGGGGGATTGTTGGATAAATGTAATCCCAACTCCTTAGTCCAAATTAATATGTGGAGGGTAGGCTAGTGGTGGTTGGTGTGTAAAGCCTACAAATGGTTGGTGCATGTTATTCATGCAACTAAAAATAGGGTAGAGGAGTCTCTAAATAAGGTACAAGTCGTGATCAAGTGATTATGTAAGTTTGGTTCATGTCTAATTATAATTAGTGTTTTCTTGTGTTAATCTCATATCAATTTTCTGCATATACCAATTTTTGTCCCTCATAATCATGATGTCTTGTACAATCTTTGATCCACCTTGAGTATGTTTTTGATCAATCTTCATAGCTTAGTTATCATATCCAACATATTAACCATTGCTTAGGTATTTCCTATTTGAAATCCCTTGAACCTTATTTATATGCAGACCTTTTACATATAAATAATATTTCCTAGTCTTTCCTTTTAGTGTTTCTTATTAGAGAAATGTGATGTTTAATTCTTGTTGATTGCATCCATAGACTTTGATCTTGGAGAGGTTGAGGGAGAAAAAAGGTAGTTTTGGAGCTTGTGAGTGGTTTTGGTAGGTGGTAAAAAGAAGCTTTGTTTAATGGTCAAAAATCCTTTTGCTACTATTTAAAGGTCCTAAAAACATACGATCTGACCTTTTAATTCACATGTACCTATTGATTGTGGTTTGGAGCCTTTTGCCTCTTCCTATGCAATGAGATTTCTTTTTTTTTGAAGACTTAATATTTTCCAAAAATGAATTCCTTGACCTCCTTTGCTCCAAAAGCTTTTGCAAAAATTTATTTTTGAATTTTCTCCAAAAAGTTTTCTGCTTTAGTGGTTCTCAAAGCTCTGATATCTCTCTTAATACCTTTACGATACTTAGAGAAGAATTCTATTTCTCAAGCACAAAAATTAGAGCAAGCTATAGGCTTGAAAAAAATTAAAAAGCATGAACCATACATAACCAAAATAAAATAAACCAAAAAAATTAAAAATAAGAAAGAGATCACTATCAATACAAGATTGGATTTAATCTTTCTTGAATGAGTGTCACCCGTCATACAACTCATCCATATTTATATGTATTAAAAGCTTGATTTTCAAAAGATAACTCCAAAAAATAAAGCTAAAGAGATTTTGAGTTTTTGTGCGTACAAAAATATAGCAAGCTACAATTATCAAGTCTTAGGCCTACCAAAAGTATAAATACTAATTGGTATGTATAAAGGTTTGAGGCCAAAATATCTCATTGTGGTCCAACAAATGTTCCACCTGTGACTAGCATATTTATCTCCCACTCAAGCATCACCTACATTAAAATAATACTAGTCAGTGCACAAATCTGATTAAACACATTGATCCAACAAAGTTTTCACTCGCGTGACTAACAAAATAGTCTACCACTTAATTGCCACCCTACTACTCAGCCTATGGAGCTGGTGTAAACTCACATACCCATAATTAAAATTTCCTTTTTCATTACTCATGCATACAGAGTTCACTCACCCACTCCATGAAAAAAATTTCCTTTCTCTTCAATAAAACATAAACAATACTCAATAAATCTAAAATAAATATCATGAATGTATCATCATAAAAAAACATTGTAAATGTATTATCTAAAAAATATCTTGAATATATCATAATAAAAACACTACAAATCACTACAAAAAAACCACCAAAGTATCCCCTTGACTCCATGACCATGATTTACATACCAAGAAGGTATACACTACAAATCATTATAAAAAACAAACCACCAAAGTATCCCTTTGACTCCATGACCATGATCCACACACCAAGAAGGTATGATCCACACGTGATCAGATAGATCATTCAGTGTTAGATTCTCTCTATCACAAAATTATTAAGAGACTAAGGTTATGTAAAAGGGGAGGAGAAGGGTGTGTGTTTGAATGGACTTTTATGGTCCACTAGCTCACCTATTTAAAGGTGGAGCTAGAAGGCATTTTATGAGCATGAAGCTTAGTTCTATTTTGCGCAACTTAATAAGCAAAATCTTTTCTTGTATTTTGTGAGTCTCCTCCTCCACATATTTGATCTAGCATGAGCACCACGAAATTCTAACATGGTATCTAGAGCTTGGCAAGATTAGGTCATTTTTGTGGTGTAGAATAGGTCAATTGTATTCCTTTTTTTTTTGTGGAGCTGAACCTTCTGCTAGTGGAGGAGCTCTAGCATCTTGTGGAGGCAAGAACTCGGCGAGTTTCCATCTGGGAAAGTGTAGAGGAGGTCTGGGCGCTCAGGAACGTACAACAAATTTCTGGGTTTCTCTTCTCCTGGCCGCGTCACTGCGTTCTGAGCAAGCCGACGCACAAAATCAGCAACACTGGCTTTCGTACATCTATTCGCCTTGTGTGGGGCCACACAAGCTTAGGGCTTTTGAATCCCTAAGCCTCAAGGTCCTACAGCCCAAGTCTCAGCCCTAATGGCAGGCTAAATCGAGCACTGGAGTCAAAATACCAATCGGTTGTTTGGTTTTCAGCCATGGAAGCTTGTAGAAAAGCTTTATAAAAATGTTTTAAATAGTAATTAGCCTTTATGCTTATCATTAAAGGAGTACTAATATGTTAAGTTCTCTTGAGAGGGTATTTTTCCATATCCTTAAAGTGGTGGGCGGCATACACCATGGGCTATTCATAAGCCTCATTGCCATCAAGCTTCATCAACATCTTCAAGTGCACAAAGCTTCTCAAAGTGTGCTTATAAGCACTAATAGTGTTGATGAACACTAATGAGGCTACTAATCCAGCAAAGGAGAGCCATTCCAAAGTGTTTCTAAACACTAAGAGTGTTATAAAACACTAATGGTGAATCTAATCACCAATGCAAGTGTCATTAGACGCTAGGAATGTGCTCTTAAGCACTAATAGTGTTGCTAAACACTAATGGTGACCTTAATCACCAAACAAAGTGTTATTTGACACTAATGAAGCTAATCTCCATTATAATTAGTGGTTGGGCACAAACCCTAAGTGGTTGGGCACAAACCCTAAGTGCTAAACCATAAACTTCACCATCTTAATCTCCTTTTTTATGCAACATCCTTAACTTGATTAAGGGTTGTTGCACTCTCATAAGCCTTTCTCTTTCTACTTAAGCCAAAACATCACAAATTTCTAGTTTTTTCTTCTTCATAAATCAGCCCATTACTCTCTAGTAATCTCCTTCAATACCCAATGTCAAAGGACAACATCGAAATTAAGAAGTTCTCAGGGAGAGGGCTTCCACACTTGGCAAGTCCTTGTCAAGTACAAGATGATGTCCAAAGGTTTTTGGCCATTCATCTCTGGCACTAAGGTTATTGATCAAA